>NC_045960.1:96398811-96576311 GCF_010909765.2 Amblyraja radiata
TTAAGGGCCTGTCCCACTTAGGCAATTTTTTCGGCGACTGTCACAGTCATAGCAAGTCGCCGAAAAAGTGGCGACTGGACCCCCCTTACGACAAAGTCTACGACAACCTACCACCTAGTCGACGTCAAGCTACGGCACGCTACCGACAACCGGTGGCCCATTAGGACGTCTGCCTACGACCACACCTATGACAACCTATGACCACACAGGCGACAACCTACGACAACCAAAGTCAACCTACATCCACCCGCGACAAGCTACGACAAACAACGACCCTGTCGGCGACAACTGAAGACAACGGAAGAAAATTCAGTCGCCGGTACCTGTCGCCGGTTGACGTAGGTAGTCGCCAATGGAATTCACTGACGATGACAACCAACGTCACCTGGCGACAACCTGTGTCATCCTGGCGCCAACCTACGACAGCACGTACGACAGGAGAAGACAAGCTACGTCGAGCTACGTCAAGCCCACATTCGCCGAAAAGTTTTGAACATTTCAAAATCCAGCGGCGACTAGAAAAACGTTACGACTCTTTAGGCGACTTGAGGAGACTACTCACGACCATACAGACGTCACCCTGCGACCATGTGGCGACAGTCTAGTCGCCTGTAGTCACCGAAAAAATCGCCTAAGTGGGACAGGGGCTTTACAGCGCTTGTGCCGCCGGAGTCCTGGGTTTGATCCCAACCACCGGCGCTGTCACTAGTGTGTGTATCTTCGTTTGGCATGCTGTTTTATGTACAAATACGTGAATGCCAGAGATCAGGAGCAACCTATAAATCTGGTAAGGAATTTCTGACAGGTTATTTTGATTACTATGGACTCTTGCGATGGAACTGTTGTGAACCTTACAAAAGGAGCGTATTTAAAACCATTGTAGCAGAGAATATATATATAACTTGTTCATAGTAGATTCAACAGCATTGACAATAGTGCAAATATTTGATGTGTGGGGATCGCTGGTCGGCGCGGACTCGGTGGGCCGAAGGGCCTGTTTCCACGCTATATCTCTGAACTAAAAAAATTCAGAATTAAACTCCATCTGCCATTCCTTGAGATGTCTGAAAGGCGCCCATTAAATAAAATTTATTATTATTATTATTATTGGCCCAGTTTGTCATGATCCTGCTATAATTGTAGATAACCTTCCTCCCTGTCCGCTATGCCAACCAATTTTAATATCATCCACAAACGCACCAACCATTCACATCCAATCATTAATATATTGAATGGGTGTGGACCTGGCACAAATTCCTGTGGAACACCACTTGTAACAGGCCTCCAGTCTGAACAACAAGGGTGATGCCTGTTTCCTACCTTCAAGCTAATTTTATACCCAATTGGCAACCTGCCCTGGATCCCATTTTATCTAATATTCCAAGATCAGCCTACCATGTAGAACTTGATTAACCTTGTTAAAATCCAGGTAGATAATTCTACTGTTCTATCCTCATTAAATATACTTGGTCACCTCTTCAAAAAAACTCACTCAAATAGTGGAGATGTAATTTCCTACGTATAAAGCCACACTGACTTTCCCTAAATGGCCCTTATCTTTGCAAATGTAGATCCTATCTCGCGGAATCTACCTCAAGTAATTTACCCATCACTGATGTAGTGTAGATAATGCCCCTGTCCCACTTAGGAGACCTAAACAGCAACCTCTGGTGACCTTGCCCGCCTCCCAAGGTTTCCATGAGGTCACCGGAGGATTTGGTCACTCTCCCTAATGGTCGAAAGTGGTTTCCGCGTGGTCGTGGCTTCATCTAGGTCGCTGATGTTTTTTAATCATGTTCAAAACCGGCCTCGACAAAAAATAGGTGGCGTTTTAAAAATCGATAATTTTTTTAGTCGTAGGTCGAGTCGAAGCAGGTTTTCTTCATAGTCGAGGAAGGTTTTCAACATATGCGTGGGAGGTGGTAGGAGGTTGCAGGTCACCTCGACCTTGATTTTTCTTTTGGGTGGCGGGCAAGGTTCACCAGAGGTTTCTGTTTAGGTCTCGTAAGTGGGACAGAGGGCTTTAGTTTAGAGATACAGCATGGAAACAGGCCCTTCAGCTCAACAAGTCCACGCCGATCTTTGATCACCTGATAACATAGTTCTATGCTATCCCACTTTCTCATCCACTCCCCCAATCACTGAAGGCAATTTACAGAAACCAATTAACCTACAAACCAGCAGGTCTTTGGGATGTGGGAGGCAATCAGAGCACCCAGAGGAAACCTACGCAGTCACAGGGAGAACGTACAAACTCCACGCAGACAGCACCCGTAGTCAGGATCGACCCCAGGTCTCTGGCTATTTGAGGCAGTAGCTCTACCAGCAGCTCCATTATTCTTCCCATTGATGCAATTATATTTTGGATCTGTGAAGAATCTTCTACACTTTCCATTGCTGTTCCCACTTTGGGCTTACACTGAGACTCCTGTCTCAGAACCACGACGGCGTAAGTTCAAATCCCGCTCCAGGGTGTGGGACACACATCTAGGCTAGCCATTGAGTCCAATACAGGGGAGAGCATGTGTGGCGAACACAAGATCCCATCTATGCTTTCTTATGAAGGTTCCCACAGGCTGTCTGAAGGAAAGCAGTGTAGTTCCATACCTGCATCAGCAATCATACGTCAACTAAAATAGGCCAAAGGATTCACTGATTACTGCTTACATGGGCTGCGGTGCATTTGGCTACACACCAATACTGGAAGTAATACAACTTGAAACACTCTGAAGACTTAGAGTGCGCTTATATTGTTGGAGTAGCTGGTCCTCAGATGCTTCAGACAAGGAACTTTGCTAAACATCTTTTACTGACCGAGTTTCCAAAAGCAAGGGTGGGAAGACATTAGGAGAGCTGAGAGCTGATCACCCTCAAGCCCCCCCACCACCTTTCAGTAAGATCTTTATACTGGTGCCAATTTCCTGCACTAATCCTTAAAAAAACTTAAACATTTATTAATCTCTTGAATACATTCAGTGACTGAGCCTCCACATCCCGCAGAGGTAGAGAACTCCAAGGTTCGAGATTTACATTTGTACGTTCTCCCCGTGACCTGTGTCCTGGTTTCCTCCCACATTGCAGACGTAACGGTTTGTAGGTTAATTGGCTTTGGTAAAGATTGCAAATTGTCCCTAGTGTGTAGGACAGCATTAGTGTACACTGTATGGGGATCGCTAGTCAGCACGGACTTGATGGGCCGAAGGGCCTGCTTCCGGGCTGTATCTCTCACCCAAACTAAAACTCAGTCATCTTAATATAGAATGGTACTTGATGATTCACATAGGTTTCAGGGCCTGGTGACCAGTCCCAATCCGAAATGTCACCCATCCATTTTCTCCAGAGATGCTGCCTGACCCGCTGAGCTACTCCAACATTTTGTCTATCTTTGACCGACTTCTAAGTTGTATGACTCTATGATTGACCACCCTCTGTGATCCCACGACTATGACCCCTGGTTCTACACAACTCATCCAGGTGAAACATTATTTCCGCATCTTCCTGGTGAGGACCCTTATGAGTATTGTACGTTGCCTCAGCTTCTCTACCAGTGCTCCCAATTCCCTGATGAACTCCCACCTCTTTTAACATTTTTCCCTGATCGATCAAAAATTAGCTGCTTCCTCTTCTAATGACATAGCCACAATATGAAGGTCCAACGCTAACGTACGTTCACTGTGATCTGTGACCTCCAATGCACCCTCACATACCTGCATTAATTGTGTTGCCCGTGGGGTTTAGGATCATGCTAATTGCTGGCTTCACAGCTTCAGGACCACTCCAGGCTGCTGTTGACTTCATGCAGTTTGCTACCGAATCCTGAAGGTCTCCAGCACTCAAGTAGAAAAGGCACTTTCAACTTTTCACGGACCGAGCACAGTCTATGACGCTCCATTAGTTTAGTTTAGTTTAGCGATACAGCGCGGAAGCAGGCCCTTCGGCCCGCAAAGTACGCGCCGACCAGCGATCCCCGTACACTAACACTATCCTACACACACTAGTGACAATTTACAATTATACCGAGCCAATGAACCTTCAAAACCTTACGCCTTTGGAGTGTGGGAGGAAACCAGAACTGACGGAGAAAACCCACACAGGTCACGGGGAGAACGTACAAACTCCATATAGACAAGCACCCATAGTCAGGATGGAAGCCGGGTCTCTGGCGCTGTAAGGCAGCAACTCTACCGCTGCGCCACCATGCCTGCTGCAAGAGGTACTATCCTTTTGTCCTCTTTACATCAAGAGCACGCCTCCTGCGGTCATTGACTCAGAAGTGGGTGGCACAGTAGCGCAGTGGTAGAGTTGCTGCCTAACAGCGCTTCAGCAACGGAGACCTGGGTTCAATCCTGACTACGGTCTGTACGGACTTTGTACGTTCTCCCCGTGACCGCATGGCATTTCTCCGAGATCCTCGGTTTCCTCCCACACTCCAAAGACGTACAGGTTTGTAGGTTAATTGGCTTGCTTTAAGTGTAAATTGCCCCTACTGTGCTTAGGCTTGTGTTAATGTGTGGGGATCGCTGGTCAGCATGGACTCGGTGGGCCGAAGGGCCTGTTTCCGCGCTGTATCTCTAAACTAAACTAAGTGTTGTACACTGTATGTCTACCGCTTGATTTAAGTTCCCCCTCTCCTCGTCACAGCACTCGTTCATTCACTGGCACACCCAACCCAGAAGCTGTTTGAGGGCTGCTTGTTTCGTGAGTCCCTTTAAGAGTGGGCTGCCTGGAAACTAGCTTAGAGGCAGAATGATGGCAGCTGCTGGAACTTAAATCGAGCAATAGAGTCCCAGAGACATACGGCATACAACACCCCTGAGCCAATCAACACTTACCCATTTACACTAATTGTGCACTAATCCCATTTTATGTTCTTCCCACATTCTCATCAACTCCCACCAGCTTCTGCCACTCGTCTACGCACTGGGGACAAGATATGCTGGTGAATTAATCTACCAACTGGCACGTCCTTGGGACAGTGGATGAAACTGGAGCACCCCTTCTACACTTTAGAGATACAGCCCGGAAACAGGCCCTTTGGACCAACTGAGTCCTCGCTGACCAGCAATCACGCCAGCACTATCCAATACTCTAGGGACAATTTACAATTTTACCAAAACCAATTAACCCACAAACCCGTACGTCTTTGCAGTGTGGGAGGAAACCCAAGAGAAATCCACACGGTCACAGGGGAGAACTTACAGTATAAACTCCACCCCAAATGCAGTATCAGAGGTCAGGATTAAACTCAGCCCTCTGACACTATGAGGCAGCAGCTCTCCAGGCTGTGCTACTCAGCCTGAGACTGTATGTCAGCAGCCTGACATGACGAAATAGGACAACGTTAATCACGAACCTTCCCATTGAAGATATTGATCTTTAAAGGACTTCCACGAATAGCTCGTAGCTATTGAAAGGCAGTTATGCAGTTTCTTGGCAAACTGACTTCTGGTGTTATGTCTTAACGATTTTACAATTCTGTTTTGTTCTAGGTATATTGCTCAATTATGATTAAAAAAAACCCAAGGCAAAGAAGTTGATTCTCTGACTGACATCGGACTACCGGTCATGTGGGCGAAAGGTACAGAAGCCTGACGTTTCACACCCCCAGCCTCAGAAACAGTACTTTCCAACAATGACCAGGGTCTCGAATGGGCCTGCACAACACTAATCCTACCACTGCACTGGAACACTATGGACCACCACTTACACTACAGGTAGACACAAAATGCTGGAGTAACTCATCGGGACAGGCAGCATCTCTGGAGAGAAGGAATGGGTGACGTTTCGGGTCGACACCCTTCGATGAGTTACTCCTGCTTTTTGTGTCCATCTTCAATTTAAACCAGCATCTGCAGTTCCTTCCTGCACCACTTACACTACTATGGATTTGTTTTCTAATTGTGTTTTGCACTAATATCTTGTTTTTCTTGCAGTCTTCTTTACTTTTTCTGCCTCGCAGAATTTTCGTACGTACAGTTTATGTATAATATATATATTTTTGTGTGTTGTCTGAATCTATGTACCTTTGCTGCTACTGCTAGCAAGATTTTCACGGTACACAAAATTGCTGCGGAAACTCAGTGGGTGCAGCAGCATCTATGGAGCGAAGGAAATAGGCGATGTTTCGGGCTGAAACCCTTCTTCAGACTGATGGGGGGTGGGGGGGGGGGAGAAAGAAGGAAAAGGGGAGGAGGAGGAGGAGCCCGAGGGCGGGCAGATGGGAGGGTGGGAGGAGACAGCTAGAGGGTTAAGGAAGGGGAGGAGACAGTAAGATTTTCACGGTGCCTGCATCTCACCATAGATAGAGCATATGACAATAAACTCAACTTGACTTGGCTTGACCCTGCTCTTTCCTGAACTCTGAATGCAAAGCATCGACCTTTGCTGGCCCAAATCATCGTGGACTCCTGTGAGAAGCTTCTAACTTGTATTGGGACCTCTAAAGACACAATTAAGAAGCCCCGGCCACAGATCTTCCCAGAGCCCCTTGACACAGAACAAAGGCCGGCCAGCAGCTTTATCGGCTGTCAAAGCTGACAGGACTTTTAAATATCTACAGCATTCAGACCGTATTAGAAGCATTATCTAAATGAAATAAAGAACTAAGGCACTCTAAAATTGTTATTTAAAAAAAGAAAAATGGAGCTAAAGCATTTTAAAATGCTTATAAATAATTTAAAACATTGGACACAGTCCAAATAATACTAAGAGAGGAATTTACTTTTTCCCTTGCACTTCCTCCCCCACATGAAGCAGGGAGCAAACTGGCCAGCAATATTTGACTCCACCATTGGGCTCCATATTGAGTTTGGGACTTCCATGCTGGGCTAGCCGTGTGCAGGAGCTTCAACAAGCAAACGCCAGCATTCAGAATCATTTACCAGCAATATCCAAGCTATTGGAACCTCACAGCTTCAGAGACACTCTCCAGTTAGCAGGTATTAAGAAGTAATTGAATTGAAATAACACTGCATAACAATTTCAAGAGAGATTTAGCTCTTTGGGCTAAAGGAATAAAGCAATTTGGGGAAAAAGTAGGAACAGGGTACTGATTTTGGATGATCAGCCATGATCATATCGAACGGCGGTGGTGGCTCGAAGGGCCGCATGGCCTACTCCTGCACCTATTTTCTATGTTTCTATGTTAACACTGGTTATTACCGTTCATAATATCATGAATTATGGGAGCAGATTTTGGCCATTCAGCCCATCGAGTCTGCTCCACCATTCAATCATGGCTGATCTATCTTTTCCTCTCAACACCATTCTCCTGGTATCTTCCCACAACCCGTGACTAATCAAGAATCCGTCAATCTCCACTCTAAAAATATCCATTGACTTGGCCTCCACACCGCCTGTGGCAATGAATTCCACATGGTGGTAGTCTGGCGGGCTGACTTCTACCGAGACGCCAACTCTCGGAGACGTCCTCCTGCTGGACCATGAACCCTGTTAAAAAATAAAATATAAAATAAACCTCGCTCCGATAATTGGTGTCTTGCATTAAATCCAGATGCTTAAAATATTCCTCACCCAACTGCTCGAACTCCTGTTCAAGTTCACGTGAAAGATCCCTCCATGCAACAAAACTCCTCGCTTTCAAAACATTAAATGCAAGACTTCACTTCACGACTACAAAGGATCTCAACCAGACTGACTCGCTGCATAATTGAGCAAGTAGCACCCTGAAAATGCTATGCTTGTCAGTAATGTTCCTTTTATGTCGGAACCAAACAAGATCAACAAAGCGAAAAGAGGTTTTAAAGGCCAGTGCCAGCTTCCAAATGTAATCAAATGATTTTGCATGGACTACAATGCGGCCAACATCCAGGTTTGTTTCAGCTGCATTTCAAATTCAAATATTTTCTGTCTGATATTAAGGCAGAGTGACAGCACATTAGTCAGTGGTTCCCTCAAGCATAGAGCAGCTTTTGTTGCCCTGGACTGTTTTTTTGTTTCTCGTATGCTACATTCATTTTTCATCTCAACAATTCTGCATCCACCACTCTTTGAAGTGACAGTAATTTTTCATCAGCTAAGCATACAATTACCTGTGCACACTCCTGTTGAACTCCCTGTTCTTAATTAACTGCCGGTGTCCAGCAACAGAAATTGTGAAGGATTGCAATGTTTTTTCAATGACAATAACCAGTAATTAAAAAAGAATGCAACTGATACCTTACTAGCATTATTTTGGATAACATGTATTTGTTTCTTATCTTACTCCGCTTGTGTGGTGGTTAGATAACGGAGTCATTTAGAAACAGACGTGATTTGTCTACAAAATCCAAGGTCAAATTTCAGTGGGTTGGGAGGAAAATATTGGCTTCACTTCGTTAAAACCAAACACGGAAAAAAAAATGAGGGTTCAGTAACGGTGACTTAAACCAACCATTGACTCCATTTACACCTCACGCTGCCTCAACAAGACCAACAACATAATCAAGGACGAGTTGCAACCCAGTCACTCCCTCTTCTCCCCTCCCCCATCGGGCAAAATGTACAGAAGTGTGAAAACGCACACCTCCAGATTCAGGGACAGTTTCTTCCCAGCTGATATCAGACAACTGAACCACCCTACCACAACCGGAGAGCATCCCTGAGCTACTATCTACCTTAATGGAGACCCTTGGACTATATTTGATTGGACTTCTCTGGACTTTATCTTGCACTAAATGATATTCATGTTATTCCAATTAGGTCATAAGTGATAGGAGCAGAATTAGGCCATTCAGCACATCAAGTGTACTCCACCATTCAATCATGGCTGATCTATCTCTCCCTCCTAATCCCATTCTCCTGCCTTCTCCCCATAACCTCTTCCACATGTACTAATCAAGAATCTATCTATCTCTGCCTTAAAAATATCCATTGACTTGGCTTCCACAGCCTTCTGTGGCAAATAATTCCACAGATTCACCACCCTCTGACTAAAGAAATTCCTCTTCATCTCCTTCATAAGATCATAAGGAATAGGAGTAGAATTAGGCCATTCGGCCCATCAAGTGTACTCCACCATTCAATCAGGGCTGATCTATCTCTCCCCCCTAAGCTCATTCTCCTGCCTTCTCCCCATAACCTCTGACACCAAAAAGACCGTTCTTTAATTCTGAGGCTATGACTTGTAGTCCTAGACTCTCCCACTAGTGGAAACCTCTTCACATCCTCTCTATCCAAGCCTGTCACTATACTGTATGTTTCAATGAGGTCCCCCCCACTCTAGCGAGTACAGGCCCAGTGCCGTCAAACCCTTCATCATGTGCTATACACTGTGGATGGCTCGATTGTAATCATATATTGTCTTTCCGCTGACTGGTTAATATGAAACAAAAGCTTTACACTGTACCTCGATACACGTGACAATAAACTATAGATAATCACAAAATGCTGGAGCAACTCATCTCTGGAGAGAAGGAGTGAGTGACATTTCGAGTGGAGATTCTTCTTCAGACTAATGTCAGGGGAGTGGGAGATACATAGATAAGGAAGTGTAAGGTGTGAAAATAGGACAAAGGGAATGTGGATCAAGGAAAAAATAGAATAGATCATTGTTAGCTGGGAGAAGGTACAACAAAGCAAACAGAGATAAAATGTAGTCAGAGACAGTATGACTGGTTGGAGAACTGGGAAGGGGGAGGGATGGCGAGAGAGGGAAAGCCAGGGTTTCTTGAAGTTAGAGAAGCCAATGTTCATACCGCTGCGGTGTCAGCTGCCCAAGTGAAATATGAGGTGCTGTTCCTCCAATTTGCGCTGGGCCTCACCCTGACAATGGAGGAGGCCCAGGATAGAAAAGTCAGTGTGGAAATGGGAGAGGGAGTTAAATTGTTGAGCAACTGGCAGATCAGGTGGGTTTAGGCGGATGATGTGAGGTGTTCAGTGAAACGATGGCCGAGCCTGCTATCTTGCCGAGTGTAATAAACTAAACTCACTTAAAAACCACTAACACACTGGTCCTCTAATATCCTTCAGGGAAGGGAAACAATTGTTTTTACCTGCCCAGCCTGTTTGTGATGCCATATATGCACCTGTAACGTCTCTCTGTATTGTTAAGGGACAAAGTGGGGTGGACAGTGTGTGGCAGCTCTGCTTGGCTGCTTGTCACATCCCCACATGCTCTGTAAAACATTTGGCAAGCATGTCAAGGCTTCAAGCCAGCATGACAACTACAATCCACTACAATCCACGCATTATCTCCGGGGTACTAAAGGTACCTTTAGTTTAATTTGGTTTTAGCTTAGAGATACAGCATGGAAACAGACACCTCGGCCCACTGGATGTGTGCAGACCACGATCACCTGTACACTAGTTCTTTCCTACACACTAGGGACAATTTACAGAAGCCAATTAACCTGCAAACCTGCGTGTCTTCGGAGTGTGGGAGGAAACCGGAGCACCCGGAGAGAACCCACGGGGTCACAGGGAGAATGTACAAACACCGTACAGACAGCAACCGAGGTCAGGATCGAACTTGGGTCTCTGGAGCTGTAAGTCAGCAATGGACTGCTGTGCCGCCATCCTCTATAAAGGTACACAAAAAAGCTGGAGAAACTCAGCGGGTGCAGCAGCATCTATGGAGTGAAGGAAATAGGCAACGTTTCAGGCCGAAACATTGCCTATTTCCTTCGCTCCATAGATGCTGCTGCACCTGCTGAGTTTCTCCAGCTTTTTTGTGTACCTTCGATTTTCCAGCATCTGCAGTTCCTTCTTGAACACATCCTCTATAAAGGCATGTGTCCAGCCATGGAGTGCGAAAGGCAAGGCTGACATGTTCTTCAGCTAGGAAAACCCGGCCGATGATCCAACTTGGTCTCTTCCCAAGGTCTTTCCAACACCTTGCGGCCTTCCTCAGACCCTCGTATTGCTTGTCACTCTTCCTATGTTAGCAAAGATTAAAACTGCTTCTTTAATCCTTCCACCCACCTCAATGATGTCGATGGGGAAGTGATGAGCAAAAACGTTAATTCCCCTCCTTGACAGATACTAGTGAACCCAATGGGCTATAAGCAGCCCCACCACATGTTAATAACCGCTCAGAGGGCCTAGGGACATGAATCATTTCCAAACTAGAGTCAAGGAGCCATGCAGTGTGGAGACAGGCCATTCGGCCCAACGTGCCCACATCGGCTGACATGTCCCATCTATACTAGTCCCACCTGCCTGCATTTGGCCCATATCCCTCTAAACCTGTCCTATCCATGTACATGTCCAAATGTCTCTTAAAACGTTATGCTACTACCTGCCTCAGCCACCTCCTCCGGCAGTTCGTTCCTTACAGCCAACCTGTGTGAAAAGGTTACCCCTCAGGTTCCTATTAAATCTTTCCCCCCTCACCATAAACCTATGTCCTCTGGTTTTTGATTCCCCTACTCTGGGCAAGAGACTCAGTGCGTCCACCTGATCTCTTCCTCTGATGATTCTGTACACAACATGTCTGTGTAAATACTGAACCAGTCTATTCACACAAAAGATGGAATGGATAGTGTTGTCAACAGTGCCACCGACTTGACTTGGGCATCCATCTGACTTCATCTGAACTGGTAGGCTGATGGCAGGATAATCCCCAATTCAATACATTTAACATCACAATAAAAGCACAATATTGATTTTAAAGCACTTACCTATCCTACACTGTTCTTTTCCTTCAACGGTCGTAATCTATTTTTATCTTACCATTAAAACCCATGTTTTAATTTTAGAACAGGGACATCAGCGAAATTGAAATGCTTATCCTATTATGACTATATGGGATTGTTTCCTCAATTATGACTTGAAAATATGAGACCTATTCCTAAATGATTCAGGGGAGTTTTATTGGAATTGCCTAATATTGTAGAGTCAGCTGAGGAAGTGAGGATAGGTGCTGAGAAACTCCAGTGTGTTGAATCGAGGCATCAGACTCGAGACACCGGAGAGCTCTAAAACCCATTTGGATTAGGTGTAGTCCTGCTACAAACTCCAGTTGTACCAAGGCCCAAGATACATTTTCACACTTGAAACGGTGCCGCCAAGCTCCAAGTTCAGGGTTGGGGTGGTGGTGGGGGTGGGGGGGATGCGAAGATTGAGAGGTAAATGGTTGGGCCGATAATCATGCAAGTAGCCATTTGGGAATCCTGGATTTGGGCAATCGATGGGTCAAGGAATCGAAGCAATGAATGGGTTTTGTTGACATTTGCACTGCCCCCTCATTAACTTGCGATGGGGAAACGAGTGCCCATGCATGAAGGAAAATTTCCGGAGTCATAGAGTCTTAGGGTCATAGAGTGATACAATGTAGAAACAGGTCCTTCAGCCCAACTTGCCCACACCGGCCAATATGTCCCAGCTACCGTAGTGCCACCTGCCTGTGCTTGGTCCATATCCCTCCAAACTTGTCTTATCCACATCTCTTAAACATTGGGATGGTCCCAGCCTCAACTAACTCCTCTGGCAGCTTGTTCCATACACCCACCACCTTTTGTGTGATAACGTTACCCCTCAAATTCCCAGCTGCAAACAGTGGGGCTCAATGGCTGGCTCCGCGTTGGACTGGCCAGTGAATCTTATCTACAGCAGGGTTCCATTTCTACATTACCTCAAACAAACGCCATTCTTTGTACGGCCACACACTGCTGGAATAACGCTAAGTCTGAAGTAGGGTCTCCACCCGAAACATCGCCTGTCCATGTCCTCCAGAGATGCTGCCTGACCTGCTGAGTTACTTACACCAGCACTTTGTGTCCTTTCGTGCATTAGTCAGCTTCTGCAGTTCTTTGTTCCGACAACGAAAAATGGGAATTTGTAATTTAAAAATTAGTCAACGAGGCCAAATCTGGTCCGGAGTCAAAGGATGGCCAAAGTTGGTCAGCAAACAAACAATTTAGTGTGTCACGGTGGCACAGTGGTAGAGTTGTTGCCTTACAGAGCTCGAGACCCGGGTTCCATCCTACTTTCTCCCTGTAACTACGTGAGTTTACTCCGGGTGTTCCAGTTTCTTCCCCCATTCCAAAGATGTGCAGGTTTGTTAGGTTAATTGGGCTTCTGTAAACTATCCCTACTGCTCAGCGTGGATTCGGTGGGCCGAACGGCCTGTTTCCACACCGTGTCTCTAAACCAAACTAAACTAAACTAAATCGGTGTACAAGCAGAATATTGAACAGTCAGGCAGCATCGGAGAGATAAATAGAATAAACTTTGCAGGTTAATGATCTTTAAAGGGTTTCGACGAAGGTTCATGGACCTGAAAAGTTAACTATTGTTTCAATGTTTGCAGTTTTCTTTTTCTTTTCAACAATTCACCTATTGATTCACAAGTCAGTCCACACTTGAAACAGTGTCCAATGTTGCTGTGGTCCCCTCACACTTACAGTTCTGTAGCGAAGGAATGGGTGACATTTCAGACCAGTCTGAAGAAGGGTCTCGGTCCGAAATGTCACCCCTTCTCTCCAGAGATGCTGCCCGTCCCACTGAGTTACTCCAGCATTTTGTGTCTATCTTCGGTGTAAAACCAGCATCTGCAGTTCCTTCTTAAGCACACAGTTCTGTGATTCTTTGGCTGTGAGTATAATTCAGTGGTTAAAGAGAGAACAGGCAAAGCGCTGGCAAAAATGAAGCCATTAATGCCCCTATCCCAGTCCCTTGCCCTCTGTCCCCTTTACATGCTTGATGTCTAGTTCTGTAATGTAAAGTGCTATGTGATATCATATTAAGTGCAAAGAGCGATATAATATAATATAATACTGCTACAGAGCTATTGCTGCTGTTCTGAATATCAGCAGAACTACAAGGCTTAATGACTGCCCTTAAACTCCGGGGGCATGTTATTCATTATATCTGCTTTGGTAGCTATTTACATGGCCTCACACTGAATGAGGCACAGTTGGGATGACGTGGGTGTAACAGATCAGAACAATCACTGTGACACTGGTCCTGAAGGTGTTAGCATCCTGCTGCTTGTCACTCTCAAGGTTAGCCTTGTTTCTGGAGAGAGATCGTTACAGTGGACACATCCTGCATAATGCACTTAGCACAAAGTTGTGGAATGCAAAGTAGCTTCAAAGGAGAAAATGGCAGTAGAACAGACAAATGGTGTGAGAGGTAAATAGAACAGGTGTCAGCTGTGGCTTAGTGGTAACACCCTGGTCAAAACATCTAGAAATAGACACAAATTGCTGGAGTAACTCAGCTGGAGATCTCAAGAAGATCTGGAGGTTCAATTCCTGATGTTAAAACAAAGCACACCATGCATAGTAATATTTCCACTGAAGGGAGTTTTGTTTAATTTAATTTAGTTTAGAGATACAGCGCGGAAACAGGCCCTTCAGCCCACTGAGTCCGCACCGACCAGCGATCCCCGCAATTAACACTATCCTACACACTAGGGACAATTTACAATCTTTACCAAAGCCAATTAACCTACAAACCTGTATGCCTTTGAAGTGTGGGATTAAACCAGAGCACCTGGAGAAAACCCATATGGTCACGGGGAGAACGTACAAACTCCGTTCAGACAGCACCCGTAGTCTGGATCAAACCCGGGTCTTTGGCGCCTATAGACATTCCTTCAGGGTTGCACCTGGATGCAAGGGAGGGAGGCCTGAGAGGCCGCCAGCTTCCCCAGTGGAGCTGGAGGCACCATCCACTGAGCAGGAGGGGGTGGTGGGACCACTTGTTGCAGTTGGGCCCCACCTTAACACCCCAGTGCAGCCGGGGAGAAGGGATTAGGGGTGGGCTTCACTTGGCATTGGAGATTGAGGTGGGGGTCTCCTCTGCCCAGAGGTTGAGTCCAGCCACTAGTGCTGCCCAGATGGGCCCCTCAGCTGGGGGTTTAGAAACATAGACAATAGTTGCAGGAGTAGGCCATTCAGCCCTTCGAGCCAGCACCGCCATTCAATATGATCATGGCCGATCATCCAGAATAAGTATCCCGTGCCTGCTTTCTCCCCATATCCCTTGATTCCATTAGCCCTAAGAGCTATATCTAACTCTCTCTTGAATACATCAGGTTTGCTAGGCAGGGACTTTGAAATACAGTGTCCTCCTGTCAGACGGGCTCAGCAAGAGACTCGTGCGCACCCTCTCGGGAGCAGGTGCAGTGCCAGGATAATCCCGTTGCATCTTGCATGTGATTCAGCGCCAGGTAAATGATTTAGAGTTATCTGGGCCAAATGCAGGCAAATGGTACTACTCGGACAGACATCTCGATCAGCATGGAGGAGTTGGGCTAAAGGGCCTCTTTCGATACTCTATGACTCGATGATCAGGCTAAGCGCAGCCTGGCACCAGGCATAGGTACAATGGCGCCAGAACCTGGCCGCTCAGGAGATGAGGGGTGATGGGCTTCCGTACACCCCCTCTGCCCCTGGTCAGGATGCTCCGCTGGCAGGGCTGAGGCAGAGTGAGATATCGAGGGCTCCACTCGGGTCCCAGACTCTGCCGCATGGCCCTCAGATATGAGGGTTATGGTGGCGCAGCTGATATAGCCACCGCGTCACAGCGCCAGAGACCCGGGTTCAATCCTGTAAGGCAGCAAATCTACGGCTGCGCCACTGCGGCACATAAATGTATTGTGTTACCGCTACAGGGGAAGTGCAGGTAAAAAACAGTTCAATGGTTCAAGGCAGCAATGAGGTAGATTGGCAGATCAGGAATACATCTTTAAATATATAAAAGGTCTGCTCAAGGGTCAGAGGTTATCGGGTGAAGGCAGGGGAATGGGGTTGAGAGGGAAAGATAGATCAGCCATGATTGAATGGCGGTGTAGACTTGATGGGCCAAATGGCCTAATTCTGCTCATCACTTAAGAACATGACTTCTCTTGGTCTCAGGGCCAGCACTTGGTCTCAAGCAGGCAATGTAACAGTGAACTGATGTTATTCAAATAAATATTGGGTCCGAGCAGATCTGGGCATGTTATTTATTATTGCATTTCTTTGCAAGGTAAATTGAAAGGAAAACACGTCTAAAATGTAATTAGGTTTTGAATTTGTCCATTTTTATTTTTGTTTCAGTTCAGTTTTTTATGGTTATTACCATTGGGTTCCTTTGGTTATCAAGTAAACTTTAGGGGAATGGATCAACTTACAGTCTCTATAATAAACTATAAACGGACTGCAGAAGACAATAAATAATGCTTGCGCCTTCCATGTTTCCCATGGCTCCCTGAATTCTTACCAAATGTATTCCCTGTTCCCCGTACTTCCCGGTCACTGAACCACCTCGCCAAGCAGTGTGTGGAAAGGAACTGGTTCACACTGAAGATAGACACAAAGTGCTGGAGTAACTCAGCGTGTCAGGCAGCATCTTTGGAGGAACGGGCGAGGACGGGCGACGTTTCATGTTGGGACCGTTCTTCAGACTGGGCGTTGGAAGAAATGCTCTACATCATGGCTGGGCTGAAGAAGAGTCCCAACCTAAAATGTCACCCATCCATTTTCTCCAGAGATACTGCCTGATCAACTGAATTAAGGGCCTGTCCCACTTTCACAACTTAATTCAAAACCTCTGCCGAGTTTAAAGGACCTAAAAAAATCAAGATCGTGGTAATCTACGAACTCCTACGACCTTCCACGACCTTGTCCACGAACTCCTATGAGTATGTCTGCGAATTCCCACGACTATTGCGATGCCCTCCTTACGAGTAAAAAGTGGCAATTTCTTTCATCCCAACCATTTTTTTACTCGTGGACATTTTTTATCGGGCTGGAAAAAACATCCCGCCTTACCTGATGGAATGAGTACCTGCGGCTAGCATAACGAGCCGCTACGATATATCTACAAACTCCTACGACCTCCTACGGCCCTTTACTCCAGCACTTTGTGTCTATCTTCACCAGGCGGTGTCCGTGACCACATGCCCATAAACACATGGCCCACAAACATGGTTTGGTCACCCACAGTCTCTGCATTTATAGCCAGATTTGTTAAAGTTAAAAGCAAAGATGTTTTTTTTAAATATATGTATATGAATTGATTGATAGACTTTATTAATCCCCTTATTCAGGGGAAATTCTGATATCCTTGCAGCACACTAATAAAAATACAACACAGTATTCATGAAGAAATTCAACACCAAAACATAAAAACATAAAAACATCTACCCACAGTGGGAATCACAGTCCCCATCCTCTTGTCCACCCAAAGTCGGAAGTCGGGCCTATTGAGGCCTCCACAGTCGCCGCCACGGCGCCCGATGTTCTCGCCGGGTGATGGTACTCCGGCGTCGGGAGAACCCCCAGCGGCTTGGGGTGCCAGGAACGGCCGCCTTCCCACCGGAGCCTGCGGCTTCCAAGCCAACAGACCACGCCAGACGGAGCTCTGCACACTGGTGATCTCGGCGAGATGTAGGTTCAACGTCGCAGCTGGCCGCTCCGCAGAACCGCGGCTCCACAATGTTTTCCTCGGCGGTACCAAGCATACTGGAGTCCCAGCGCGGCGACCCAGGAAAGGCATCGCCCGCTCCACGACAGCGCTCCAGCGCTGCGCCGCCGCCTAAGCCGATGTTCTGCGCCGCCGCCAACGCCGATGTTCTGGCCAGGTCCCCTCAGGGAAACGTCGCTCCAGGACCCGCTGGTAGGCCGCGAGGACAGGTCGAGGACGCTGCTTGGAGGAAGGCAACCACTCCGACCAGGTAGGGACTTAGAAAAGCAGTTTCCCCCTTCCCCCCCACCACCCCCCACACATAAAAGATTTAGACCCCCTGACTGTACACTTAACAAACTAAAAATAATAAAAAAGGGAAGAAAACGGACAGCTGCAGGACAGGCAGCCGTTCAGGACAGCGCCTCCTCCGGATATGAAGATCCTCAGACTAACTTTAATCAGACTTTACTAGACTTCATGTTGTATTAAACGTTATTCCCTTTATCCTGTCTCTGCACACTGTGGACGGCTCGATTGTAATCATGTGTAGTCTTTCCACTGCTGGTTAGGACGCAACAAAAAGCTTTTCACGGTACACGTGACAATAAACTAAACTAAGCAGATCTAACATTGCAACTAAAATATTCAATTTGTGCAAAAAAACAATTTAACCATGTTTGTTGTGGTTATTAATGATTAAACAGCACAGCGGTGCTGCTGGCAGATAGTGCCAGAGAGCTGGGTTCAATCCTGACCTCGGGTGCTGTCTGTGTGGAGCTTGCACGTTCTCCCTGTGACTGCGTGGGTATCCTCTGGGTGCCCCAGGTGCCCCCAGTTGCGGGTTTGTGGTTAATTGGCTTCTGTAAAGGGCCTGTCTCACTTGGGGATTTTTTCGGCAACTGCCGGCGTCATTGACAGTGGCGTGATGCGGCGTGATGACGTATGACGCGCAATGTTTTTTCAAGTGTCGCAACATTTTTTTTGTCGCCGATGGATTTTGAAATGTTCAAAATCTTTTGGCGACCCTGATATGACGCCGGCAGTCGCCGAAAAAATCTCCATGTGGGACAGGCCCTTTAGTTACCATGGTGTGTAGCGGGTGGATGCAAAAGTTGGATAACATAGAACTAGTGTGAGTGGGCGATCGATGGTCGAAGGGCCTGTCTTCTTTAAACTAAAAGCTAAAGAACAACAATTTTGGATTTAGACTGCATTGTCAGCTCTGTGCTGCAGAGGGGATTTGCGATGATATTGATTCCCATTCTTCCAGCCCATACCTTCCAATTAGACTTTAAACCTCAGAGATACATCGCAGAAACAGACCCATTGGCACACCGAGTCTGCGCCGACCACTGATCAACCAGGACACTAACACTATCCTCTTACACATGCCAGGGAGAAATGTTACTTATGCCAATCAGTCTACCAAATTGCACGCCTTTGGAGTGTGGGAGGAAATCAGAGCACCTGGAGAAAACCCGTGCGTTTACAGGGAGAACGTACAAACTCCATGCATACAGCACCCGCAGTCAGGGTCTTTGGCGCTGTAAGGCAGCAACTCTACCACGGCACTATTGTGCGGCCCCAATCTCCCCAGATGGGGGTGGGGCAGATAGTAACTTCAGAAACTGGCTGGGAAATTGACACCATTCCAACACATAGTAACCCACCGACTGCCTAAACATTTCTCCCCTTCACACTGGCTGTGTACAAAATGCACTGCATTTACCTACCCAAGTTACTATGACAGTATATACCATACTATTTCTACGTATGTCTACGTCTTGGAATATTTGGAACGTGTTTCCTGCATCTAGCGTGTCTAATCCCTTAATAATTTTATATCTATATATTATATAACTAAAACTCTGATCTTGTTATCTTCCGGTTTGCGTGGTATTTCTATTTGTGCAAAAGCGATACACGATAGAGCTACGATTTTTCTCCACCT
Organism: Amblyraja radiata; assembly: GCF_010909765.2. Taxonomy (NCBI): domain Eukaryota; kingdom Metazoa; phylum Chordata; class Chondrichthyes; order Rajiformes; family Rajidae; genus Amblyraja; species Amblyraja radiata. The sequence continues at coordinate 96,418,100 of NC_045960.1, forward strand.
TACCGTTCTCCTGTGCTGCAAGTGCAACAAGTGTTGTTCCGATTGATGGCATATTTAAAAAGTTATAAAGGTTTAAAAATCTTAAAAACTGCGCATGCGCAGATTGGTCTCCTCTCCTGACAGTCACCGCTACGCAGCCTGGCTCTGAAGGCGCCGACGGCTGCGCTCCTCCGGACACGGAAGGGGGGAGAGGAGCGGAAACCTCACGATCCTGGGGAGGTGAGGAGGGAGAGTGGGGGAGGAATGGGGATAGAGGGAGAGGAGGAGGGTAGGGAGCGGAGAAGCGTTATGAAGAGAGGGAGTGACTGAGGGTTGGGGAAAGGAGAGGGAGGGAGAGGTGAGGGAGGGATGGGGGAGGGGAGGAGGAGGGAAAGACGAGGGAGGGTGAAGAGGTGGGGGAGGGAGTGCTGGGGAATGAGGGGAGATGAGCCATGCCTGCGCAGTTGGGAGCTATGCGTAAGTGGTGGAATATTGCGTTGGGGGAACGGGTGAGTGGTGGAATATTGCGTTGGGGGGAACGGGTGAGTGGTGGAATATTGCGTTGGGTGGAATGGATGAGGGGTGGAATATTGCGTTGGGGAGCACTTAGTCTAGTCTTTCTATTAGATCCTCTCTCATCCTTCTAAATTCCAGTGAATACAAGTCCAGAAGCTCTATTCTTTCATTATATGACAGTCCTGCCATCCCCAGAATTAACCTCGTGAACCTACGCTGCACTCCCTCAATAGCAAGAATGTCCTCCCTCAAATTAGGAGACCAAAACTGCACACAATACTCCAGTTGTGGTCTCACAAGGGCCCTGTATAATTGCATAAGGACCTCTTTGCTCCTGTACTCAACTCCTCTCGTTATGAAGGCCAACATTACATGTCCACCGGGGATCAGGGCAGCAGACACGTGGGAACTCCAATACCTGCAGGATCTGCTCCAACCTGCACACGTCATCCTAATGGGCCTGTCCCACATAGGTGACATTTTAGGCGACTGCAGGAGACTATGCAGTCGCCACATGGTCGCCACATGTTCGCGGGTGGTTGCCGGGGAGTCGCCTTCATGGTCGTGAGGAGTTTACGCATTCTGGGAACTAGTCGCGGCCTCATTATGGTCGCCGTGAATGTTTCTCCCACCTCTCCTCCCTCTTTCAAAGGACTTATCCTACGCTGTGCTTTAGCCGTCTTTTTACAGCGCCAACCTTCCTGTTCATCGTGGTGTGTGTCTGTTTCACCTTCGCTTTGCACCGTGTGAATTTTTTAGACAGCGCTCCCCCCGCTTGCCCTGTCCCCCGCCTGCAGGTGAAGGAAACAATGTGTTTGTGTTTGTGTGCATGTGTTCCACTCTGACAGTCGCCGTTCCAGTTGCCGGTTTTTCAGGCGACTGCGGCCAACTTGACGGTCGCCGGCAATCCGCTGAAAAATCGCCAAAGTGGGACAGGCCCTTAACCTGGAAATATATCACCTGTCCATCACTTTCACTGGGTTTCATAAGTCCATAGGTTCTTGGAGCAGAATTAGGCCATCAACTCTACTCCACCAATCAATCACGGCTGATCTATTTTTCCCTCTCAACCCCATTCTCCTGCCTTCACCCATAACCCCTGATACCCTTACTAATCAAGAATCTGTCGATCTATGCCTTAGAAATATCCATTGACTTGGCCTCCATAGCTGTCTGTGGCAATATATTCCACAGATTCACTACCCTCTGACTAAAGAAACTCCTCCTCATCTCCTTTTCAAAGGTAGTCTTTTTATTCTGAGGCTATGGCCTCTGGTCCTAGACTCTACCACTGGTGGAAACATCCTCTCCACATTCACTCTATCCAGGACTTTCACTATTCGGTTGGTTTCAATGAGGTCCCCCTCATCCTTCGTAACTCTAGCGAGTACAGTCCCAGTGCCGTGAAAAGGGTTTGCACCCTCGCCAACAATACTGTAGCCTTCACTAAGGCAATTGCAGTGGTTCAAGGAGATGTCTCAGCACCATCTTCTCAAGGGGAACCTGAAAGCTGGTGGTTTTCACATGCTCCTGTTGCCTTTGGCCTTCTTGGTGGAAGAGATCGTGCGTATGGAGTACCCAAGATGAGCAACTGCAATACATTCGGCAAACAGTACGCACTGCGGCCACTGTGCAGGGATGGTAGAGGAAATGGATGCTCCAAGTGATTGATGAGCTATTAACCAAGCTCTGTGGAGTTGAGCTAATTGAGACTTATTGGGGATGCACTGATCCAGACAAGTGGAAAGTATTCCCTAAAGGGCCTTGTCCCACGAGCATGCAACTGCATGCGGCAAGCCCGATCTAACGTGGTCGCTTGAGCTGTACGGCCTCGCGGGGCCGCTCCCACTTCGATCGCCGGAGCCGAATGGAGTTGTGCGGAGCTGGTCCCGACATCGCGCGGGGCTCCGAAAAACTGACTGTTCAAAAATTCCACGCGGCAACGGCATGCCGGCCCGCAGCCGCATTAAGGCCGTACGCAGTCTTGATGGCGTACGCCTAGCGTGGACATCCTCGCTCGAACTTCACATCAACTCGTACGCGGCCCCGACTTCCGGTTTGGTCGCGCTCGCCGCATGCAGTCGCATGGTGGTGGGACCGGCCCTGTACGGGGATCACTCCACCTCCGTGTGGCCCCCGCGCTGCCCCCGCTTCCGGTTTGGTCGCGCTTGCCGCATGCAGTCGCATCCTCGTGGGACAGGCCCTTTACACTGTTGACTTGTGCTCTGGGGATGGTGGAATGGCTTTGAGCATGAGGAAGTGAAGAATCTACTGCAGGATCCCCAGCCTCTGACCCGCTCTTGTTGTAGCCACGCTTTATGTACACGGTCCCCTCCCAAATCCGAAAGTAAAGCAACTCCACAGATGTTAGTTCCAAACAATGGAAGGTGAGCTCCTGAAAACCACCCATTATCTGAATTAAGGAAAAGGAAACCTTCATTTAAAATATTTAAATAAGAGTCATTCTACGATAGACACAAAATGCTGGAGTAACTCAGCAGGACAGGCAGCATCTCTGGAGAGAAGGGATGGGTGATGTTTCAGGTCGAGACCCTTCTTCAGACTGATGTCACGGGAGTGGGCTGTACAGAGATTAAATGTAGTCGGACACAGTAGGACTGGCCAGAGAACTGGGAAGGGGAGGGGACGGGATGGAGAGAGAGGGAGGGAGGGAGGGAAAGCAAGGGCTACTTGAAGTTAGCGGAGAACTGGGAAGGAGGATGTGTGTTTTGCTGGCAAGGCCAGGATTCATGACCTATTCTACAATGCCTGGAGGAGGCAGTGGTAACATGCCTTCTCGTAAACCTCAGCACATTTTATAACGGTTGCATGAGGCCGTTAAGAGTCAAGTATACTACTGTGGCACTGAATCCATATTTGACCTGGGATAAGAGGTTTTGTTCAATGAAGGGCAGTGGTGAAGGGGTTGAGTTTCCAATGACATGTCAACAGTGTCATGATCGTTTTTAATGAAACCAGTTTTATTTGCCCAGATTTCTTTGAATGATGAATATATCTTTTCATGGGTGTGCTGAGTGTAATGTTAATTCCCTTTCTCTCGGGACTATCCAGCCTCAAACCTCACCATAATTGCCTCAGATTTGAAATTCCTGACTACAGAAGTAACATTTTACATCCGAGAATCCAAAATCAACGGAACTTAGACACCTGCTGTTTCTGTGAATTTTCATAGTTAAAGGCGATACATAAATGGTGGTTTTTGTTAAACCATGAGCACTATGGCATAGAGTCATACAATGTGGAAACAAGCCCTTCGGCCCAACTTGTTCACACCGATCAACATGTCCCATCCACAGTAATCCCACCTGCCTGCGTTTGGCCCATATCCCTCTATACCTGTCCTATCCACGCACCTGTCCAAATGTTTCATAACTGTTGTGATAGTACCAGCCTCAACCACCTCCTCTGGCAGCTCATTCCATACACCCACCACCCTTTGCATGAAATAGTTACCTCTAAGATTCCTATATAATCTTTCCCCCTTCACCTTAAACCTATGCCCACTGCTTCTCGATTCACCCACTCTGGGCAAGGCACTCCACCTGATCTATTCCTCTCATGATTTTATACGTGAGATACTACTGCTTGATACGTTTGCCTGAGGTTTATGGGGACATTAAACTAGTGGTGTTGAGATCACCAGTCCATCACGTTGACTGGGTCTGTACTCTGACCAACAATGCTGTGGCCTTCACCAGGGCACCTGCAGGAAGGTATCTCACCTCCACCTTCACAAGGGAAACTTGAAGATGGTGGTTTTTGCACGCTCCTGTTGCCTTTGTCCTTCTGGATCATAGATCGGCACATGAATGTGCAGGATAGAATGGAAGGATTTGGATCAGATGCAGGCTGAGCAGATTAGTTTAAGTTGGTATCATGTTCTTCACAGACATTGTGGGCTGAAGGACCTGTTCCTGTGCTTTCCTGTTCAGTTTAGTTTAGAGATACAGCGCGGAAATAAGCCCTTCAGTACACCGAGTCCGCATCAACCGGCGATCCCCGCACAATACTATCCTACACACACTAAGGACAGTTTACACTTATACCAAGCCAGTTAACCTACAAACCTCTATGTCTTTGAATTGAATTGAATTGAATTGAAATTCCTTTATTGTCATTCAGACCTTTTGGTCTGAACGAAATTTCATGCCTGCAGTCATACATATAATAATAAATAACAAAAACACACAATAAACACAAATTAACATCCATTCATTTGGAGCGTGGGAAGAAACCAAAGATCTTAGAGAAAACCCACGCGGTCACGGGGAGAACGTACAAACTTAGTACATACAGCACCCGTAGTCAGGATTGAACTCAAGTCTCTGGGGCTGTAAGCACAGTAAAGCAGCAACTCTACTCTACCACCACCATGCCGCCCTGTTCTATGTTTCAGGGTAAATGAGGAGAAATGTCTTCCAGTTCTTGAGGGGTCGACATTGCTGGATAAATATTGAAGATCTTTGAGCCAGAGGGGATATGTGGAGAATTGTTGCTATGATTTCGAGACCATATAACCATATAACAATTACAGCACAGAAACAGGCCATCTCGACCCTTCTAGTCCGTGCCGAACACGTATTCTCCCCATGTCCCATATACCTGCGCTCAGACCATAACCCTCCATTCCTTTCCCGTCCATATAACTATCCAATTTATTTTTAAATGATAAAAACGAACCTGCCTCCACCACCTTCACTGGAAGCTCATTCCACACAGCCACCACTCTCTGAGTAAAGAAGTTCCCCCTCATGTTACCCCTAAACTTCTGTCCCTTAATTCTCAAGTCATGTCCCCTTGTTTGAATCTTCCCTACTCTCAGTGGGAAAAGCTTATTCATGTCAACCCTGTCTATCCCTCTCATCATTTTAAAGACCTCTATCAAGTCCCCCCTTAACCTTCTGCGCTCCAAAGAATAAAGCCCTAACTTGTTCAACCTTTCTCTGTAACTTAGTTGCTGAACCCAGGCAACATTCTAGTAAATCTCCTCTGTACTCTCTCTATTTTGTTGACATCCTTCCTATAATTAGGCGACCAAAATTGTACACCATACTCCAGAATTGGCCTCATCAATGCCTTGTACAATTTTAACATTACATCCCAACTTCTATACTCAATGCTCTGATTTATAAAGGCCAGCACACCAAAAGCTTTCTTTACCACCCTATCTACATGAGATTCCACTTTCAGGGAACTGTGCACAGTTATTCCCAGATCCCTCTGTTCACCTGCATTCTTCAATTCCCTACCATTTACCATGTACGTCCTATTTTGATTTGTCCTGCCAAGATTTAGCATCTCACACTTATCAGCATTAAACTCCATCTGCCATCTTTCAGCCCACTCTTCCAACTGGCATAAATCTCTCTGTAGACTTTGAAAATCTACTTCATTATCCACAACCCCACCTATCTTAGTATCATCTGCATACTTACTAATCCAATTTACCACACCATCATCCAGATCATTGATGTACATGACAAACAACAGTGGACCCAACACAGATCCCTGTGGCACCCCACTAGTCACTGGCCTCCAACCTGACAAACAACCATCCACCATTACAGGTTGGAACAGTGTCAAAATGGGAGTAGGAAACTTACTTAAAAGTGGAAAATAAACTACACAGAGCTATGTGGATAGATCTGGGGATGGGACTAATAAGTGACACCACTCAAAGAACTGTCAGGGGGATGGTGGGCAACATTGCCTCTGGTTTATACTGAAGATAGACACAAAGTGCTACAGTAAATCAGCAGGCTGGGCAGCATCTTTGGTTTTGCTGGCTTCCCTGATTTGCTTCTGTGCAAGAGACTTAGTTCTCAGCTTGCACAATGTGGCAGCTACTACCATGCTGTTGGCTTCACATTGGACATTGGCGGCAAATTGCACAACTCCTCCCAGGGTACTGAAGGTCAATTATCATCATTAGACTTGGACCACATCCAAGTGATAAGGTACAACTTTCAAATGAAAGAAACCGAGAGCATTGTACACGAAGAGCTCTGCTCGAGATGCAAAGGAAAAAAGCCCATCTGAAGATTTTGACAATTTGAGGTACTGTATGTAACCACTTACAAAAACTTTCCACAAAGGAAGCAAAATGAAAGGAACTTGGAACAACTGAAACTTGCACACCAACATTCCAATCTACCCAAAGAATAGACTCGCTGGGAATACCTATTGTCATATCAATCGGATAATGAGATGTTTTGGAGAATTTCTAATAGCATGAACACTTTGCCCGACTCACAGCATGAGTTTGCCTGCCCCTTCAATACTTTCACCCGAATGCAACAAAAATGCTGAGCCTCTGATGCTCAAATGTATAGATATTCTGGAGGGAGCGTAAAAATGCTGCAAGGCACAATGCGTACACATCGGTGACACACCTCAAAGTAATTAGAATGAATTGTCTTCTGGCTAATTCAGAAACTGTTTTTGAATTCCCATGGATGGATGTGAAGCTAGGTAGAATTTGAATCCTTAGCACACAACCAATCATCTTGAGCAGGTTTGCTCCAGCATCACCCCAGAGAATTTCATTTGCAACTATTCTGTTTCAACACTTCTTTCCCCATTAATTACTTGAACTCCGCTAAAGTCTGTCGCCACTTAGAAACTGAAGTGCATTTACTTTAGACTTTTGAGATACACCGTGGAAACTGACGCTTTGGCCCACCGAGTCTGTAGGGCCTGTCCCACGAGCATGCGACTGCATGCGGCAAGCGCAACCTAACGTGGTCGCTTGAGCTGTACGGCCTCGCGGGGCCGGTCCCACTTCGATCGCCGGAGCCGTATGGAGTTGTGCGGAGCTGGTCCCGACATCGCGCGGGGCTCCGAAAAACTAACACTGTCCAAAAATTCCGCGCGGCAACGGCCTGCCGGCCCGCAGCCGCATTGAGGCCGTACGCAGCGCCTCGACGGGCGTGCGCAGCGTCTCGACGGGCGTGCGCAGCGTCTCGACGCCATACGCAGCGTCTTGACGCCGTACACAGCGTCTTGACGCCGTACATCACGCGCAAACTACCCGCGGACTTCGCTCAAACTTCACGTCAACTCGTACGGGATCACTCAACCTCCGCGCAGCCCCCGCTACAGGTTTGGTCGCGCTCGCCGCATGCAGTCGCATGCTGGTGGGACAGGCCCTGTCCGGGGATCACTCGACCTCCGCGCGGCCCCCGCTTCCGGTTTGGTCGCGCTTTCCGCATGCAGTCACATGCTCGTGGGACAGGCCCTTTAGTCAACCAGCGATCACCCCGTACACTAGCACTATCCTGCATACTAGTGACAATTTTACAATTTACAGAGGCCAGTTAACCTACAAATCTGTGCATCTTTGGAGTGTGGGAGCAAAGAGCACCTGGAGAAAACCCATGCAGGTCACAGGGCAAACGTACAAACTCTGTGCAGTCAGTACCTGTAGTCAGGATGGAACCCGGGTCTCTGGTGCTGTAAGGCAGCATATCTACCGCTGCACCACTATGCTGCCCTGTGTACTCAAGATTTGGTATATTTTAACCTCAAACAAGAATGAAATGAATTTGTTTTTCTTGACCCAAAGTATCTCTGCCCGACCTGTTTGCATCTTCAATCTTTGCTCCCGCAAACCAGCGACCAAATTCCTCCCACCAAGAAAGAGGATGAAAACAGGCACCCAAACAAATCTCAACTAAAATAAGAGGTACACCTCTTCTTACTGATGTTGACCACTATATCTTTAAAAGTGCAAGTTTACACCGAAGGTAGACACAAAATGCTGGAGTAACTCAACGGGTCAGGCAGCATCTCTGGAGTTTCAGGTCATGACGCTTAGACTCTTACTCTGAAGAAGGATTTCGACCCGAAACGTCACCTATTCCTTTTCTCCAGAGATGCCGCCTTCTTAAGACAATGGATCAGACTTCTTAAGACAATGGATATTTTTAATGTGGTGATTGACAGATTCTCGATTAGTAGGGGTGTCAGAGGTTATGGGACGAAGGCACGAGAATGAGGTTGAGAGGGAAAGATAGATCAGCCATGATTGAATGGCGGAGTAGACTTGATGGGCCGAATGGCCTAATTCTACTGCAATAAATTCTGAAATTATGATTGTAATGTGTGATTACAGAACTACCTCTGGAACCAGCATGCAAAGAGTCACCTAGCTTCAGCGCCATCTTGTAATTGGAATCCTGGTATCACCTACCCTCGCCCTCCCCCTCTCCCTGTTATACTGACTAACATCTCTCTCCACTCTCAGTCCTATCGCAGGAGCTTGACCAAAAATGCCGACATTGCCTCCACCCCCCCCCCCCCCCCCCCCCACACAGATGCTGCTCCACACTGAGTTTCTCCATCGGTTTTTGGTTCAGATTCCAGCATCTGCAGTCTTGTGTGCCTCCATGTTTAATCAGGTCACCACTAGCAATGGGACAATCAGCCAGGAAGACCCAAATTCTGGGCCCCCTGCCTCTCCAGACCTTGTTCCTTCTTTAGGACACGCTTCGTTAGGATCCTCTGACCAATCTATGTTAATAAGTGGCTCACAGGCAAATCGTGTTTGAAATCGGTTCCTGGACATTTTGTTAACGACACGGTGAACATTACAAAAACAAGACTCTGCCGATACTGGAAATAGGAAATACATCAGAAAACACTGGTAATAGTCAATGCTTCTGGCAGGTTTTGTGGAGAGAGGAAAAATTAAATCCGTAGGACAATGAACTTTTGTCAAAACTTACGGGATACATTGGTACAAGTTGTCGTGATCTGTTTGTCCGTGATTTCCTCACCAGCGGTCTCACTTCCTGTGACCTGTCATCCGGCCAGAATCTCCTCTCACCAGCTGGACAATGATGACCTTTGGCCAGAGATTTGCTTTCTCTTTATTCCGGAGTTATCCTGCCTCTAAGTGTCAATCCCCAATATCCGGCTGTGACTCATTCTCAAGGAGCTTTGGTTAGGCTGGAAACAATCAAAGAGGTAACAGTTTACTTGTAAGCAAAATGCAAAGGAGGCAAAATGGGGCACAGGGGTTTGGGATGTGAACAATGAATCAAAAGAAAGCCACGAGATTAGGTTGAAGGTGACAGAGGCTAAAGGATAAAAGTCACCTGGGGCGGCACGGTGGCACAGTGGTAGAGTTGCTGCCGAATAATGCCCCTGTTCCACTTAGGAAACCTGAACGGAAACCTCTGGAGACTTTGCGCCCCACCCAAGGTTTCCGTGCGGTTTCCGGAGGTTGCAGGTGGTTGCCGGAGGTTGCAGGTAGTGGAAGCAGGTAGGGAGACTGACAAAAACCTCCGGGAACCGCACGGAAACCTTGGGTGGGGCGCAAAGTCTCCAGAGGTTTCCGTTCAGGTTTCCTAAGTGGAACAGGGGCATTACAGCACCAGAGACCCGGGTTTGATCCTGAATACAGGTGCTGTCTGTACGGGATTTGAACCTTTCTCCCCATAACCTGCGTGGGTTTTCTCTGGGTGCTCCGGTTTCCTCCCACACTCCAAATACGTACAGGTTTGTAGGTTAATTGGCTTCGATAAAAATTGTAAATTGTCCCTCGAGTATAGGATAGTGTTAGTGTACAGGGTGATTGCTTCTGTAAATTGCTCCTAGTGTGTAGGATGGAAAAGTGGGATAACATAGAACTAGGGTACGGGCGATCGATGGTCGGTGGTGAGTCGATGGGCCGAAGGGCCTGTTTCCGCGCTGTACCTCTAAAATCTAACGTCTAAAGACAAAATGGATGAGGCAAAATGAGGTGGAACAAGACAGGCAATGAAATATAAAAATGGATCCTTCCATCCAGAGATGCTGCCTGTCCCACTGAGTTACTCCAGCATTTTGTGTCTCTCTGTAAAGGGCAGTTGTTTTGGACTAAGTGCACACGTTTGTTATTGGCCTTATAGAGAAAAGCAGAATGAAGTTCTATAAAACAAGTTGTTTTATTTTATTTGTTGATGTCAGTGCATTTTTATTGGAAACAAGATGAGTTTGCAAGTTTCAATATAAATTGTGGCGGATTTGTGATTGGGTTGATCACATAGTCAGCTTTGCAACCTTGACTCTGTGTAGCATTGCCTACCTGAACCTTTGTGCTTGTCCTGATTTTTCACGGTTACCATACTATTAGACACCTGGAAAGGAACAAAAATAAAGAACAAAGGTCAGGGATAGGAATAGACAATGGCCGCAATTAAAACATAGCAGACTTGAATGTAATGAAGGTACACTACTAAATAAATCTGAGCATGCAACTCCAAGTGCAAGATTGTAGCTTGCACAAGCTGAGTAATCTCTTGCATTTTTGTTACTATGAAAAAAGTAAACCAATCGCAAGGACAAAATTGCCATTGTTTCCATGTTTAACAACAACTACTGTATATCAGAATCAATAGTTCTTTGGATTAGCTTGAAAAAATGATTTGTCGGTAATTGTTTTTTCGGGTTGTTTGGTTTTACAATGCAGTTTACAGAATTGAAGTTTTAGCAAGAGTTGCATTACAATTATTGGTCATTTTAGTTTTTGTTTATAGGAAGCAGGGTTATATCTTGAAAAGAAACAATGACGTGATCATTAGTTATTGCTAATTAGCCATTTTAATAACCTATAATTCCTACGTTTATCACATTTTGGAAGGTTTACTTTTTTAACTGACAGTAACTGCGTCATTTGTAAATATTTAAAATAACTGTTGCATATGCAGCAAAATTATAGAGTTACTATTAGTGTTACCTTGTTTTTGCAGGGTGTTTAACGTTTAGTCATCCTTTGAGTCCTGCCGTATATTCTCTTAATAATCAGCCATCATGTCTGATTGCCTCATAAAGATAAATCAGCCCCTCTAAACTGCTTTCACGAACGGTGAAATTCAGATACATTAGCACTGGAAATTGCAAATAAAGTTTTTTTAAAGGTGAAGGTCAAACAATTGGGCAGTGACATTGATGATTTTCCAGGTAAAGACAATTATTATCACCTCAGTAATGCATTAAATGCCCTCTTTTGAGTGAAGACAAGAATGGGTAAAACGCACATTATGATGGGATATTTAATGTGTAGGAAAGTTCAACGCTCCGAGGGCTAGGCATTTAGACAGACTGTAGCGGGAAGTGATCTTACCTCATTTATCTCCGTTACATTGTCATGAGAGACATGCTAACACAAACAAGTCAATTAAGAATTTTGTGTTTAGTAAGATAGTTTAAAATCCATTTATTGCTCTAACAGTTTCTGCATTAAAGTTTACTAAAGATCAATCAAGTAAACAGATTATCGTGTTAACTTCGTTTTAAAATTATTTACATCCCATTGGGTGTTAATACAGCTTTTATATCTTACACAATATAAAAACCAACTAAGAGTTCATTTTGGTTTATAATTGAAGCAAACAGTTTAGGCATTTCCTGCAGAACAAAAGAGGCAGACATTTAAGAACTAGAATGAAATAATTCCAAATTTTAGTTCTTTACAAAAGAGTTCAGCTTTATTGGCAAAATGTATTTGACAAATTAAAGTCACCTATTTAGAGAAGCTTACACATGGAACTTTATGCAATTTTATTACCACATACAGGTAGAAACACTGAACAGATCACTTTAATAAAGTTAGCTACATACATAGCTGATTGTGCTCAACTCCATTCAACATCATTGGTTTTAAAAATTAAATTTTACAAATTAAATATTGAACATCTTAAATTGACAAATATTAGAAGAAGACAGTTTAAGACAACTTATCTACAGCTTGTTTATCACCTATTTCAAAAAAAATCTTGTTACAGTCTTCTATTACCCCAAGACAAGCATTTACCTTTAGCTGGTGAGCTTAGAAACTTAAAACTTATCACCAGTTCATGCTAGTTGAACATACTTCTACACATAGAACAATGAAAAATCAGTTGAAAGGAACAGCATTCTTGTTGAATGGTGTGGGGACTGACTTGTCCATTCTATGAGTTACTGTCATAAATTCTTGACAACTTCCATTAAAGTTTTTTGGAAATAGGAGTGCACAAGGATACCCGAGAAAAGCTATCCCTAGGCAAGAAAACAAATGAACTATTACTTGTCTTGTAGTAGTCTATACGATGACCACAGGACACGCATGTAGTCATTGAGCTGAGGTCATAGGACAAGGGCAGCCTTCAATATCTACCATAGGGATGTTCTCTGTATGTCCCTCTTGACCTTGGAATTGGTGCTTTCAGACTCGGTCGGGAAGGCACCCATTCTTCTTGACCTTGCAAACAGAAAAGCAAATGCAAGTCCTAAATGGAGTGAACAGGCAATGAATGGAACACCATTATTTCATCAATGAATGCAAGGCAAGCTTAAGCGGGTCACATCTACATCGGTTGGCGACAGAGAGAGAGCGAGAGAGAGAGAGAGATAGAGATAGAGAGGAAGAATATTTCATTGTCATAGAGATTGTGTCCCTGGCAAAGTTTATCCAAAAATTATTTCCATTGGAAGTTCTGATGACCTACCTGTGCTAAGAAGTGGTTGCAGATAGAAGATAAAGGGCGGGACGGTGGTGCATTGGTAGAGTTGCTGCCTACAGCACCAGAGACCCGGGTTCAATCCTGACTACGTGTGCTGTCTGTACAGATTTTGTACGTTCTTGCCGTGACTGGCGTGTTTTTTTTTCCCGGGAAGCTCTGATTTCCTCCCACACTCCAAATACGTGCAGGTTTGTAGGCTAATTGGATTGGCGTAAATGTAAATTGGCCCTAGTGTGTGTAGGATAGGGCCAGTGTACCGGGATCGCTGGTCGGTGTGGGCTCAGTAGGCCGAAGGGCTGTTTCCGTGCTGTATCTCTGAACTAAACTAAACATCACTAACTTGGTGGTCATGAGGATCAGCCAAAGGAGAGGCCTTGAGGCCCATAATGGCGACAAAAACATAATTTATGAATCTGCATCTGGGCGATCCAATTTGCCATGCGATTCACTGCAATCGACAAAGCCAATGCAACAGATCCGCCAAATGTTGAGTGCAAATTACATCATATAATATAATGCACAATTGCAAATCGCAATGCACAAATGCATTTGGAGCACCTGTAACATTTTGGATTAGTCATTAAAAAATGGTTATTCGTCGACTAAACTGGCCGCACGACTACAGCAAATTGCTGCCAATCACATTTTTATCGGGGTCCTTTGAGAAAACACTAAAGATTAAGCTGCATCCTTTTCGCACATATCAATAGCTTTTCAGCATAACTTTTGTTTTCATTTACTGAGAAACTCTCAATTGTATCCCAATGGAGCAATTGTTCTTCAAGGCCCTGGTTATTTCAGACCTGCTGCTTACCATAACTCTCTCAACACATTTTTATTGCATTTATAATCTACTTGGAACTCAAGATACATTAAACAGTATATTTTAATATATTAAAAAAACTCGAAAGGATATATTTTCCACAATGATACTTGAGTGGGCTGGTTCATGGAATCAATACATGTGACATTAAGTAAATCAGTTTGAAGTAAAAATTATTTTTCTTAAGATGGGCACAGTTTGTACCTGGATCACCAACTTCCCCACAAGCTTAAAGCTTGTGCCCTGTTTAATTTAGTTTAGTTTGGAGATACAGTGTGGAAACAGGCCCTTCGGCCCCACCATCTCCAGCGATACCCATAGATTAATGCTGGGGACAATTCACAAAGCCAGTTACCGAAGCAATGAACCTACAAACTGTTGGAGATATTGTGGCACTACCAGAAATCTCCATATCAGGAGTAACATACACTGGAAGACTGGGCAGTGAGGTGGTAGTATTGCTCGCAGGGTTTGTCTTGTACAACCATAACGTGATCTCCCAACTTCCATGCTCAATACTCTGACTTTCATAAATTCTAAATTAAAAAATCCCGAGTTCTAGATTCTCCAACTAGAGGAAACATTTTCTCCACATCCAAAGTTTCAAGATACCTTGGTCAAGGAAATTGTTTTAAGGGGGGGCTTAAAGGAGATGGGAGAGGTAGAGCGGCTGAGAGGGTTGGGATGGGTATTCCTAAGCCTGGTGCCGTAACCTATGAAGGGATGGCTAAGATCGATGCTCAGGGCTACAGAAATATAACAAGGCTGTGCTCAGGGCTACATGGATATATGGCCCTCTGAGAGGTTAGAGTGAAAGGGAGGAGGAGATCTGTGGGAATTATAACAGGTAGTTTTCATGTATAGTATTTTTATGTCAGTTGGATTTACTTGTTAGCTGCTTTGCATGGGTTCAATCCCGCCTATGGGTGCCGTCTGTACGGAGTTTATACATTCTCCCCGTGACCGTGTGGGTTTTCTCCAGGTGCTCCGGTTTCCTCCCACACTTCAAAGTCGTACAAGTTTGTAGGTTTATTGGCTTCAGTAAAAATTGTAAAAATTGTCCCTAGTGTGTAGGATTGGTTAGTGTACGGGGATCGCCGGTTGGCGCGGACTTGGTGCGGCAGAGGTCCTGTTTCCGCGCTGTGTCGCTAAAATAAATTAAACTAACCTGTAAAAAGGTTGAAGCTCATCTTCAACAAAATAGAGAGAGTACAGAGGAGATTTACTAGAATGTTGCCTGGGTTTCAACAACTAAGTTACAGAGATAGGTTAAATAAGTTAGGTCTTTATTCTCTGGAGCGCAGAAGGTTAAGGGGGGACTTGATAGAGGTCTTTAAAATGATGAGAGGGATAGACAGAGTTGATGTGATCAAGCTTTTCCCTTTGAGAATAGGGAAGTTTCAAACAAGAGGACATGACTTCAGAATTAAGGGACAGAAGTTTAGGGGTAACATTAGGGGGAACTTCTTTACTCAGAGAGTGGTAGCGGTGTGGAATGAGCTTCCAGTGGAAGTGGTGGCGGCAGGTTCGTTGGTATCATTTAAGAATAAATTGGATAGGCATATGGATGAGAAGGGAATGGAGGGTTATGGTATGAGTGCAGGCAGGTGGGACTAAGGGAAAAAAATTGTTCGGCGCGGATTTGTAGGGCCGAGATGGCCTGTTTCCGTGCTGTAATTGTTATATGGTTATATGGTTATCTTTAGGTGATTTGACATTTAAACACACACCAGTGGATTCATAGCACTGACCTACTTCACTGGACCTATGCTCCAGTTTTATTAGTAATGTCCAACCAGCCTTCCACTAAGTATTTTAAGCATGGCAAGCTATCCCATGATTGTAAATTGAGTTCATTTACTGGTGCCAACTGTTGCTCAGTGCGAGTTTGGGTTCAGGCATTTCCAGAATCCTGGAGTCATTAATCCAGGCTGAAATGTTGAGTGGAGTCCTAAGGGGGTATTGTTCTAAAGGAGACCACAAGGATCAGGTGGGGGGCGGGGTCAGAGCTGCCATCTTTTTAACAAGACAAATCTTGAGCCCGCTTCATCACTGACTCTGAGGTGGATGTAAAAGGTTGCATTATACTTTGCCATAGAAAAATGGGGGAGTCAAGGCCAAAATCTATCCCTCAACCACTGCCACCACTAACGTATATCACAGCAGTCTGGAAGAGATTGCACTAATCCTCTGCTGTATTGAATTATATCATAAAATGGTTTTCATAGGCTGTAGGAAGCTTTGAGATCTCCGGAGATGCAGAAAGGAACTCGGGAAGTCTTTTCATAAAGAGCGCGCAGTGTGTGGTCCCATGCAAGCTCGGAGATGAGGGGAGGCTCAGAATCTCCACCGACAGAAGTAAGCTACAAATGTCAGGAGGGCTGTCACTACACTCCCACGCACAGGGGGCAGTGCAGGGACTTGGCCTGTATCCCCTCTGCTTGCGCAATTATTCTTGTCTTTCATTTCACCCGTCCCACGCCTGGGGAAAGGCAGAAGACCGCAATCACTAAACCCTCAACATCCCCTGCACAAGGAACTGTTGCCAATGCTACTGCAAAAAAAAACGATAGCTTGGCCATTTAAAAAAAAAAACAAATCCTCCTGCAATTATTGTCCACATTGCTTCTCATGTTTAAGCAGTCTGGATGGCACTGTGGCACAGCGGTAGAGTTGCTACCTTTACAATGCCAGAAATCCAGGTTCGAATCTGACTACAGCTGCTGTCTGTATGGAGTTTGTACGTTCTCTCTGTGACCGCGTGGGTATTCTCTGGGTGCTCAGGGTTCCTCCCACACTCTAAAGACGTACAGGTTTGTAGGTTAATTGGCTTTGGTAAGTTGTAATATTGTCCCCAGTGTGTAGGATAGTGTTAGTGTGCAGGGTGATCGCTAGTCGGCACGTATTCGGTGGGCCGAATAGACTGAATCTCAAGTCTAAAATCAGTACGATACTTCTATTTCAAAATATAACCAGAATTGACAATGTGTAACCTGCATTACTAACAATTCCAGTTCAACTGCATCTGATTTGCTAATGTACAATATTAATCAATGCAATGTTATCTTTCATAATGCAATGATAATCAGGCAAGCAGTTCTGCACAAAGTTAATGCACCATACTTTGCAACACACACCTGGCTTTGAATATCTTTCATTAATGCTCTTGGCAAAATAATGTTAATACATGTGTTTCATTTGCTCTTTCATTTGTATTCTTGCAGGAACAAGATCCAAATAATGCCAGTTATGTTCTTTTATTTTGGAAACACAAGTGAACCCGACAATATCAGCTGAACAGAGCACAGGCCATCTCCAACACAAAAAAAATGGCCTCAAAACAACTTCCACAACAAAAGCCCCTGTACAAGGGAATACGAAGGCAGGATCCGCCATTAGGAATAAAATTAGTAATAAAAAAACATAACTGCTGGAGGAACTCAGTGGATCAGGCAGCCGGCTATCTGTGGAGGCAAAGCAAGAGTCAACATTTCAGGTCGAGACCCTGCATCAGGACTAAGAGTGTAGAGTACTGGAGGTAGCCAGCATGAGGAGGTGCGGGGAGGGGTGGAGCACTGGCTGGCAGGTGAGAGGTGGAACCAAGTGAGGAGGGAGACTTGACCTACATGATCTCCCGGTTGCCAAACACTTTAACTCCCCTTCCTATTCTGACCTTTCTGCCCTGGGCCTCCTCCACTGTCAGAGTGAGGCCAAATGCAAATTGGAGGAGCAGCACCTCATATTATGCGTGGGCAGCTTACACCCCAGCGGTATGAATTTTGATTTCTCCAACTTCAAGTAACCCTTGCTTTTCCTCTCTCTCTCTATCCCTCCCCCACCCCTAGTCGTCGTACTAGTTTCACTGTCATCCCGCTGAGTTTCACTGTTTGTATCACTCGTTATCACCTTCTCCACAACCAACAATGGACAATTGACGGCTCCACCTTTCCTTCATCATCGTTGCTGGCTTTGATTTGTCCTTTTCATACCTTTGTTTTTTGTTCTTTGTACCTCTTCGTCTCTCTAGTTTCCCTCTCCCCTGACTCTCGGCCTGAAGAATGTCACCTGTTCCCTTTCTCCAGAGATGCCGCCAAACTGTTGACATACTCCAGAATTTTGTGTCTATCTATGGGCAGATGGAGCCAGGTGGAGAAGGAGAAGGGATGGAGTTGGGACACAGCAGCTGATGATTGATAAGTGGAAGATAGCCACAAAAAGCTGGAGTAACTCATCGGGTCAGACAGCACCTCTGGAGAAAAGGAATAGGTAACACTTTGGGTCGAGACCCTTCTGCCCCTGTCCCACTTAGCAAACCTGAACGGAAACCTCTGGAGACTTTGCGCCCCACCCAAGGTTTCCGTGCGGTTCCCGGAGGTTGCAGGTGGTTGCCGGAGGTTGCAGATAGTGGAAGCAGGTTGGAAGACTGCCAAAAACCTCCGGGAACCGCACGGAAACCTTGGGTGGGGCGCAAAGTCTCCAGAGGTTTCCGTTCATGTTTTCTAAGTGGGACAGGGGCATTAGAGACAGATAATGAGAGAGAGGGGAAAAAAGGCTATTGATGGAGCCAGGTTTTGGGGGGGAATGGGGTAGGGTGGGGGAGAGTGGAGGAAGTTATGGAGGCTGGAAGGTGAGAAGTGGAGGCTGCGGATGCTGGAATCAGAATGAAGATGATAAGTGGTAGGGCTGGATGCCACTCCGCAGTCTAGGCAAGGCTGCAGTCATCACCTCTGTCCTGTGGCACAGTTAAAGCTCAAAACACCACTGAAGGGCACTAATCAGTTAGGTCAAGTGATACTTGTGAATAATCACCCCACATTAAATTCTGATGAAATTGCCCAATATTTTAATTGTTCAAAAATGCTGCAAGTTTCATAACTAAAACCGCATGAAGCTATTCCAATTTTCCCCATCACCGGGAATGACTTTGATGAAGACTATAAAATACAGCGTGGAAGAAAGTGCCTTTGGGCTTATTCAGCCCACTCACTCTTATCAATATTACTGCAGTTCTCCCTGGAAAGACTGGATGCCGTGTGGATTTGCGTCAGTGGAAGTATAATTGCGAGTGGGATAATGTCAGGTTTTCAGGCTGATCTATTGCATTAGAAGCAAAGCAGTATGAGTTTTTTTACGTGGTTTAGGCATTATACTCAGCCAATAACAACAAACTGCATTGAACACAGCAGCTCTGGCATTGTACTAGATCCTAGACATTGGTGGAAACATCAGACAGAATTTGGCAATGAGCCTTATACTGAGAATTTAACCATTAACTTGATCAAGGAGCTGCAGGGAAGGGCAACTAATCCATCTACACTTCTCGCTGCCTCGGCAAGACCTCCAGCATCAAAAAGGACCAGTTTCACCCCGGTCACTCCCTCCTCCCCTCTCCCATCAGGCAAGAGGTACAGAAATTTGCAAACGCATCCTTGACCCTTGTAGACTTCAGAATAACAGCGAGGAAACAGGCCCTTCGGCCCACTGAGTCCGTGCTGACCAGCGATCACTCCCATACACTAGCACTATCCTACACACTGCGGGCAATTTTCAATTTTTACCAAAGCCAATTTACTTGCAAACCTTTGTTGTGCTCAGGAAACAGCCCTGCTTTTGGAATCAGACCCCTGAGACTCCAGTCCCCACCCTTCAAAGGCGGCACCATCAGGTTCCATCCTGATCTCGGGTGCTGCCCGTGTGGGGTTTGCAGGTTGTCCGTATGGCCACGTGGGTTTTCTCCGTGCTTAGGTTAATGGGCTTCGTTAAACGGTAAATTGTCAGTGTAGGATAGTGCTAGTGTATGGGTGATCGCAGTGCGTAGGATAGTGCTTGGTGGGCTGAAGAGCCTGTTTCCACGTTGTATTTCTAAAGTCTAAAAAAAGCAACGCAACTTCAAGCTAAAGCGAACCCATTGTAAGTGAACAATGCCTGAAGGGCACTCTAATGCAACACTTAATCCTTAACAAAGAAAACACGGAACTGGGTTTACCATAACTGTCGTATGTATCTTCACTTGTTCCGTGTCCATAGTCATAATATTCCGGGCCACTGCAATATCAAAAAGAGAGTGGAAGATGAGGGAAAAACAACTCCTTGGAAAATATCTGCTTATTTAATCTTTAACATTTATATGTCCATATATATGTATCAGATATATTATTCTCCAACAAAATAAGCACTATTTTATTGTCAAACGCTCTACAAGATAGGGTGAACTTATCACAGAGAGTATGAAACATGGTGCACTAGGGGGCATAGGTCGAGTTAGATAGAGCTCTAGGGGCTAGTGGAGTCAAGGGATATGGGGAGAAGGCAGGCACTGGTTATTGATAGGGGACGATCAGCCATGATCACAATGAATGGCGGTGCTGGCTCAAAGGGCTGAATGGCCTCCTCCTGCATCTATTTTCAATGTTTCTATGTTTCTATGACACAGTGGCGCAGTGGGAGAGTTGCTGCCTTACAGTGCCAGAGACCCAGGTTCGATCCTGACCATAGGTGCAGTCCGTACAGAGTTGGTACCTTCTCCCTGTCATCTCGTGGGCTTTCTTCAGGTGCTCCTGTTTCCTCCCACACCCAAAAGATGTGGGGGTTTGTAGGTTTATTGGCTTCTGTAAATGTATCCTAGTGTGTGGGATAGGATTAGTGGCTGGGGTGATCGTTGGTTGGCACGGACTTGGTGGGCTGAAGGGCTTGTTTCCGCACTGTATCTTTAAACTAAACTAAACTAAACAAACCGTGCAGGCAGGAATTACAGATGCTGGTTTGCACCAAAGAGAGACACATAATGCTAGAGAGAAGGAATGGGTGAAGTTTTGGATCAGACTGAGCTCATTCTGAAGAGGGGTCTCGATCCAAAACGTCACCCATTCCTTCTCTCTCTCGATACTTCCTGTCCCGCTGAGTTACTCCAATGTTTTGAGTCTATCTAAACTAAACTGAGGATCAAAATGCGTATGTTCCCGCTGCTCGGAGTCGCTGAGAGTCATTGAGAGTAGAGTCCTGTGCAGGATTCATCAGAGGAAGCTGTGCAATAATGCAGGTGTCTCCCTGGTTTGAGAAGTTTTGGATATCAACTAGGTTCCTGATCTGCAGAGAACTTTGAATTGCAAGCATGAATTGAATTTACCTACATACCTGTACGTCTTTGGCGTGTGGGAGGAAACCGAAGATGGAGGTGAAAACCCATGGGGTCACGGGGAGAACGTACAAACTCCGTACAGACAGCACCCGTAATCGGGATTGACCCTGGGCGTCTGGTGCTGCAAGTGCAACTCCATCGCTGTGACACATTGCCTCCCTATATCACCGATTATAATTTAAGGGCTTCTAGGTAAGAACATCTGATTCAACCTCAAAATCAAAGTAAATAATAGAGGAGTATAACATTCTGAGAGGCGTAAATAGAGTACGCAGTCAGGCCCTTTTTTTCAGGCTGGAAATGTCATAGTGTGAGGCAAGTCTTTTACACAGGTTGGTTGGAGCCTGGAGTGTGCTGCCAGGGGTGGTGGTGGGAGCAGGTACAATAGTGGCATTTAGAATGTGCAGGGAATGGAGGCATTAGGATGGTGTGCAGGCTGAAGGGATTAAGGGCCTGTCCCACTGTACGTGGTAATTCAAGAGTTCTCCTGAGTTCTCCCCTGATTCGAGCTCGTACACGTAGGAGCTCGTGGATGTCACGTAGCGGCTCGTACGAGTAACGGTAGGTACTCGGGAAATCCGGTAAACTCGTGACTTTTTTTAACACTGTGAAAAATGTCCACGAGTGAAAAAATACTCGTGATGAAAAAAATGGTTACTTTTTACACATATGAGCCCCGACGTACCCGCTACGTACATTATACGAGCTCGAATCAGGGGAGAACTCGGGAGAACTCTCGAAGTACCTCGTACAGTGAGACAGGCCCTTAAGTTTAATTTGGAATCATGTTCGTCCCCGACACCATGGGCCAAAGGGCCTGTTCCTGTGCTATATCTATGTAAACTGGACAATAATTTTATTAACCTGTTTTTTTTTTAAGGGGGGTGGACATTTTGATCAGGACCCCTTAATTGTGTTTATTGGTCTGTCTTTCTAACCTGAGAACCCACAGTCTGAGTTCAGTAAAACCAAAGAACTCCAGATGCTGGCTTATACCATAGACACAAAGCGCTGGAGTAACTCAGCGGCTCAGACAGCATCTCTGGAGAAAAAGGATGGGTGATGTTTCGGGTTGTCACCCTTCTTCAGAATGAAGTTACTCAAGCGTTTTGAGTCTGTCTCAGTACTGTGCTAGGTTATTGCCTGAATATTGGATTGTTTTTAAACACCTTGGCCAGGACATTCTTCAGTGAGTTGCGGGGGTGTGGACTGGGTCTCTGGCTAGGTTTGTTCAAAACCACTGGAGAAGCAACGGTCCAATATCTATCTGCAAGTGAGCATACTTGAACTAACAATCACAGGATTTGCATGCACAAACACTGTGGCCGTCCCCTCTGGGACCTGTGCTCCCACAATTGCGCCTATCCTGTCCTTCTGAATGAGTATCCGATCAGTCCCACTCACCTCGGTTGTGCCAATGCTACATTTTATCCCTCTTTAACTCACAGAACGGTTACAGCATGGAAGGATGCCATTCAGACCATGAACCCTCCTTTCCCTTTCCGATGACTAGTCTGAAGAAGGGTCTCCACCCAAGCTGCCATCCGTTCCTTCTCTCCAGAGATGTTGCCTGTCCCGCTGAGCTACTCCAGCATTTTGTGTCTATCTTCGGTTTAAACCAGCAGCTGCAGTTCCCTCCTACACAAGTCCGTGCCTGCTCTCTACCAGAGTAAGTCATACTCATACAGTTTAGAAGCAGGCCATTCGACCCACAACATCCATACCCATCCACATGAATCCTATTTTCAGCACTTGGCCCATAGGCTTCTATGCCCAGACGATTCAAGTGGCTGTCTTTTCTGCACAACTGGCCCTATCGCCATAGCCCCGGCAAGCT
Source organism: Amblyraja radiata (assembly GCF_010909765.2). Taxonomy (NCBI): domain Eukaryota; kingdom Metazoa; phylum Chordata; class Chondrichthyes; order Rajiformes; family Rajidae; genus Amblyraja; species Amblyraja radiata. The sequence goes on from NC_045960.1 coordinate 96,440,902, forward strand.
TTTCTCCATCATCTATTTATACCTTTGCTGGGCACTGTAGAAGTTGTCTTCACCACACTTGCGGTGAAAGCAATTATGGTGTGGAGGAAGGAACTACAGGTGCTGGTTTACACCAAAGGTGGACACAAAATGCTGGAGTAACTCAGCGGGCCAGGCAGCATCTCTGGAGAAAAGGGATAGGTGACGTTTCGGGTCGAGAGCCTTCTTCAGATGAAGGCTCGCGACCCGAAAAGTCACCTATTCCTTTTCTCCAGGGATGCTGCCTGACCCGCTGAGTTACTCCAGCATTTTGTGTCCATCTTCCATAGAAAAGTGCGGCATAGGAACAGGCCTTTTGGCCCACGATGTTTGCACTGACTATGATACCAATGTAAACTAATCCCAACCACCTCTAGAAGGGCCATTTGCTCTTAAGAACACACTCCCAGGTTTCTATGATCTGTCCTTGTAAATGCCCCTCAAGAGCCATTCTCGGAAAGATTCAGCCTGACCCCAGGGTTGAATGGCTTAACTAATGAAGTCACTGTAGCGGCACCTAGTGGTGGGACTGGGAAATCAGAACCCTCGTCATTGGTCGGCACTGTCACGTGACCGCGGGGGGGTTCGTTGGCGTGTTTTTGTTAGTAATTAGCGCTCCTCGCATCGACAGGAGCAGTGTTCGTTAGCTGGACTAGGTAGGCCGTGTTACGAGCTTTTGTTTGTGTTTTTGTTCATAAAAACTATTTCGCTCAACCTGCCTGGTCACACTACATCACGTTGCACAGTTCAGCTTTGTGTTTTCCCACCGTTCAAGATTAAAGGTGATAAAAGTCACAATGGAAACTGCTCTCACTTCTCTTTAAGTCAACACATTCTAGGTCATAACAACTCTGCAATAAAATTGTCCTCCTTGCCTGACCTTGAGCACTGGAGTTGATTTAGAACATTGAAAAGGACACAGAGAAAAAGCTGACAATGCCCGTGCCGAACATAATGGCAAGTTAAACTAATGTCATCAGCCTGCACAAGATCCATACCCTTCCATTCACTGCATATCCACATGCCCAACAAAAGCATCTTCAGTACCACTATTGTACCTTCCTCCATCACCATCCCTAGCAATGCATTCCAGGTACTCACCCTGCACATCTCCATTAAACCTTGCCCCTTTTACCTTAAAGCTATGCCCCCTGGTCTTTGACATTTCAACCCTGGGATAAGTTCCAACTGTCTACCCTATCGGCACCTTTCCGTGTACGTGTATACGGCCTGCCTTCAATCCCCAGCATTCCAGAGAAAACAATCCAACCTTCCCTTGAAAATAACCATATAACCATATAACAATTACAGCACGGAAACAGGCCATCTCGGCCCTACAAGTCCGTGCCGAACAATTTTTTTCCCTTAGTCCCACCTGCCTGCACTCATACCATAACCCTCCATTCCCTTCTCTTCCATATGCCTATCCAATTTATTCTTAAATGATACCAACGAACCTGCCGCCACCACTTCCACTGGAAGCTCATTCCACACCGCTACCACTCTCTGAGTAAAGAAGTTCCCCCTCATGTTACCCCTAAACTTCTGTCCCTTAATTCTGAAGTCATGTCCTCTTGTTTGAATCTTCCCTATTCTCAAAGGGAAAAGCTTGATCACATCAACTCTGTCTATCCCTCTCATCATTTTAAAGACCTCTATCAAGTCCCCCCTTAACCTTCTGCGCTCCAGAGAATAAAGACCTAACTTATTCAACCTATCTCTGTAACTTAGTTGTTGAAACCCAGGCAACATTCTAGTAAATCTCCTCTGTACTCTCTCTATTTTGTTGACATCCTTCCTATAATTGGGCGACCAAAATTGTACACCATACTCCAGATTTGGTCTCACCAATGCCTTGTACAATTTTAACATTACATCCCAGCTTCTATACTCAAAAATAGTGCCCCTCTAATCCGGGAAGATACAATCCAGGCAGAATTCCTGCAAACCTCTTCCTCATCGTCTCCAACGCCTCCATGTCCTTCCTGTAATGGAGTGACCAGAACTCCGAAAGAAGCCTAGCCAAAGTCTTATGAAGCTGCATGGTTTATTTAATGAGCAGATCTTCAATGGTTCATGGTTGTTTGGTTCAGCAGCCTGCGCAGGCAGGTGGAAGTTCTCAGGGAACCAGTGTGCTTCCTCCTCTGTTTGTAAACTGGAGTGCTGTGCAGCAGCTATAGTTAAAGCTAAATGCACAACTGCGACCTCTCCAGAAATAGCTAGCGGAGAGTGCTAGGTTACCATTTCCCCCCCCATTAACACAATGCTACGGAACGTTATGTACTGCTACATTACCTAAGGTCACTTTGAGCATCAGGTGATCTCTCTCAGCAGAGCCTGTAAAATGTAAAATTGTTCCAAGGACAGTCCCAAGAGATGGCTTGGTCTGTTGAAATGTGATCTGACATCATGGGCTAAATCCAACAAACTTCTCTTTCACTCCTGACGTGCTCCAGTGTTGAGTTTGAGTATAGTTTGTACCAAGGTACAGTGCAAAGCGTATGTTGCATGCTAACCATTCAGCGGAAAGACAATACGTGATTACAATCGAGCCATCCACAGTGTACAGATACATGATAAAAGGAGTAACGTGCATACTGTTTGGTGCAAGATAAAGTCCAGTATAGTCCGATCAAACATAGTCCAAGGGTCTCCAATGAGGCAGATAGTAGCTCAGCACTGCTCTCTGGTTGTTGGTGGGCTGGTTCAGTTGCCTGAGAACTGCAAATTGTTCATTCTACTGGATACTCTCTGTCACTTTAGCACGGCAGGAAGCTAGCTCAGTAAACCCAAGCCCATCCAAAACCAAGTGGCCACATCCTATCTCAAGTCTATTACTAACATAGAGTTATAGAGTCATACAGCTTGTAAACAGGCCCATCAGCCCAACCCACCCATGCCGACCAACATACGCCATCGACTTTAGTCTCACCTGCCTGTGCTTGGCCCATATCCATTTAAATCTTATCTTATCTTATCTTATAGAAACATATTATATTGAATGGCTCGAAGGGCCGAATGGCCTACTCCTGCACCTAATTTCTATGTTTCTATGTTTCTATAAAAGGACTGGACAAGCTAGATGCAGGAAAAATGTTCCCAATGTTGGGTGAGTCCAGAACCAGGGGCCACAGTCTTAGAATAAAGGGGAGGTCATTTAAGACTGAGGTGAGAAAAAACTTTTTCACCCAGAGAGTTGTGAATGTATGGAATTCCCTGCCACAGAGGGCAGTGGAGGCCAAGTCACTGGATGGATTTAAGAGAGAGTTAGATAGAGCTCTAGGAGCTAGTGGAGTCAAGGGATATGGGGAGAAGGCAGGCACGGGTTATTGATAGGGGACGATCAGCCATGATCACAATGAATGGCCGTGCTGGCTCGAAGGGCTGAATGGCCACCTCCTGCACCTATTTTCTATGTTTCTATGTGAAACCTATCCTATCCATGTACCTGTCCAAATGCCTCTTTAATGTTATGATAGTACCTGTCACAACTACATCCTCCGGCAGCTCGTTCCATATACCCATCACCCTTTGTGTAAAAAAGTTACCGCTCAGGTTCCTGTTAAATCTTTCCTCACTCACCTTAAACCTATGTCCTCTACTTGATTTCCCTACACTGATCAAAAGACACTCTGCATACCCGATCTAATCCTCCCATGATCTTGTACACCTCTACAGGATCACCCCCTCATCCTAGCCTGCTCAACCTGTCCCTACAGCTCAGCTCAAGTGGCAACATCTTTGTAAATCTTCTCTGCACCCTTTCCACCATGACATCTTTCTTATAACTGGGTGACCAAAACATTGTTACTTTCAGATTGAGAGCAGCTTGACTTGTATTCAAATCCCTTCACAATCTCTATAGTTTCCTTCTGCTCTTCAATCCTGGCATCTAATACATTTGTCAAAGCTTCCAGATGGCACTATTTTAGTTTAGAAACATAGAAACATAGAAAATAGGTGCACGAGGAGGCCATTTGGCCCTTCTGGCCAGCACCGCCAATCAATAACCTGTGCCTGCCTTCTCCCCATTTCCCTTGATCTCACTAGCCCATAGAGCTCTATCCAACTCTCTCTTAAATCCATCCAGTGACTTGCCCTCCACTGCCCTCTGTGGCAGGGAATTCCGCAAATTCACAACTCTCTGAGTGAAAAAGTTTTTTCTCACCTCAGTCTTAAATGGCCTCCCCTTTATTCTAAGACTGTGATACTTCAATACTTTAGATACTTTAATGTGGAGATACGGCATAGAAACAGTCTAGACACAAAATGCTTGAGTAACTCAGATATAAGGGGAGACAGTCTTCAGTCTGAAACCTAGAAACATAGAAAATAGGTGCAGGAGTAGGCCATTCGGCCCTTCGAGCCTGCACCGCCATTCGATATGATCATGGCTGATCATCCAACTCAGCATCCCATCCCTGCCTTCTCTCCATACCCCCTGATCCCTTTAGCCACAAGGGCCACATCTAACTCCCTCTTAAATATAGCCAATGAACTGGCCTCAACTACCTTCTGTGGCAGAGAATTCCACAGATTCAACACTCTCTGTGTGAAAAATGTTTTTCTCTGTAAAAAATGATTTTACTGAAGGGTCCTGATCTGAAACATAACCCATTCTTTCTCTCCAGAGATGCTGCCTGTCCCGCCAAGATACTCCAGCATTTTGTGTCTATCTTCAGTGTAAACCAGCATCTGCAGTTCCCTCCTGCACATAGAAAGAGGCTACGTGGCTGCCCAAGTTGACCACCAATCGCCCACATGACTTCTATGTCATATTCTTGTGTCTGTTTATTAATCTTTATCACCATAATGTTGACCCTCACCTCCAATCACGTTCCCATTAGAGGAGAGCTAGACTACAGGGCAAAAAGGAACTGGTCAAGCAATGTCAGCTACATTCCAGCACTAAGGTCAGTCTAATCAGGGCAACACACGGTTCGATCCTGACCTTGGGTGCTGTCCGTGTGGAGTTTGAACGTTCTTTCTGTGCCCACGTGGGTTTCCTCCGAGCGCTCTGGGTTTCCTCCCACATCCCAAAGACGTGCGGGCTTGTGGATTAATTGGCCTCGGTAAACTGACCCTAGTGTGTAGGGGATGGATGCGAAAGTGGGATAACATAGAATTAGTTAGAAGAAGATGGTAGTAGGAATGCACTGAATGCAGCGAGCTGTAGACTCTTACAGCACGGAAACATTGACACTAATCTCCCCTTATATCATCAATGCACATTCCCCATATTCTACCACTCACCCATTTATTGCCAGCCTTTGGCCCAGAACTGTCTAAACCTTTACTATTCTAATGCCTTTTAAATGTTGCAAATGTACCCAGCTCCACCACTTCCTCTGGAATCTCATTCCATATACCCAGGTGTGTACCCACCACCCTGTGTCTGGAATACTTACCTGTCCAGTCCCCTTTAAATGTTTAATTTATGCTCTCTTGGTTTAGACTGGGAAAAAATACTGTGATCATTCCAACTCATCTATGACTCTCATGATTTTATAATCCTCTATGTGGTCACCCCTCAGCCTCCTGAGCTCCAGGGAAAATATTTCCCCAGCCTGTCTGGTCTTTCCTGATACCTCAAGCCTTCCTGTCTGAGTAATTTCCATGTGAATCTTTTTTGGACCCTTGCCAGCTTAACGTCATCCTTCCTCTCGCTTGTACTGCCAAGTATTGCAAGCGTGGTCTCACCGACATCCTGTACAGATATGAAACACTTGTACTCTGACACTTGCCCTGACTTTTGAAGGCAATAGACAATAGACAATACACAATAGGTGCAGGAGTAGGCCATTCGGCCCTTCGAGCCAGCACCGCCATTCAATGTGATCACGGCTGATCATCCCCAATCAGTGCCCCGTTCCTGCCTTCTCCCCATATCCCCTGACTCTGCTATTTTTAAGAGCCCTATCTAGCTCTCTCTTGAAATAATCCAGAGAACCTGCCTCCACCGCGCTCTGAGGCTGAGAATTCCACAGACTCACAACTCTCTGTGGTGGACAAACGCCCTCTTCATGCCCTCTTCACCACCTGATTTACCCTGTGACCAGAACTTCATGCAATAGCTGCCCTGGGCGGGCAGTGTGCCACCGGTCCCACCGCTGAACCAGGTGCTGGACACGAAAAGCTGGAGTAACTCAACGGGTTAGGCAGCATCTCTGGAGAAAAGGAATAGGTGTTGTTTATGGGTCAAGACCCTTCTTCAGACTCAGGGGAAAGGGAAACGAGAGATATAGACAGTGATAGAGAGAGATAAAGAACAAATGGATGAAAGATCTTTCATTCATTTGTTACTTTTTTGCATATCTTTGAAAAATAGCTCATCAAGTCATTTAGGGCAGCATGGTGGAGCAGCGGCAGAGTTGCTGCCTTACAGCGCTGGAGACCCAGGTTCGGTCCTCACTACGGGTGCTGCCAGTACAGAGTTTGTACGTTCTCCCCGTGGCCATGTGGGTTTTCTCCGGGTGCTCCAGTTTCGTTCCACATTCCAAAGACCCTACAGATTTGTAGGTTAATAGGCTTCTTGCAAACAGTTGTACATGGTCTTGGTGAGACTACACCTGGAGTATTGCGTACAATTTTGGTCTCCTAATCTGAGGAAAGACATTCTTGCCATAGAGGGAGTACAGAGAAGGTTCACCAGACTGATTCCTGGGATGTCAGGACTTTCATATGAAGAAAGACTGGATAGACTCGGCTTGTACTCGATAGAATTTAGAAGATTGAGGGGGGATCTTATAGAAACTTCCAAAATTCTTAAGGAGTTGGACAGGCTAGATGCAGGAAGATTGTTCCCGATGTTGGGGAAGTCCAGAACAAGGGGTCACAGTTTAAGGATAAGGGGGAAATATTTTAGGACCGAGATGAGGAAAACATTTTTCACACACAGAGTGGTGAATCTGTGGAATTCTCTGCCACAGAAGGTAGTTGAGGCCAGTTCATTGGCTATATTTAAGAGGAAGTTAGATGTGGCCCTTGTGGCTAAAGGGATCAGGGGGTATGGAGAGAAGGCAGGTATAGGATACTGAGTTGGATGATCAGCCATGATCATATTGAATGGCGGTGCAGGCTCGAAGGGCCGAATGGCCTACTCCTGCACCTATTTTCTATGTTTCTATGTTTCTATGTCCCCAGTGTGCGTGTAGGAGAGAACTAGTGTACTGGATATCGCTGGTCAGCGTGGACTTGGTGGGCCGAAGGGCCTGTTTCTGTGCTGTATCTCTAAACTAAACTAAACTAAACTAAACTCGACCCGATACATTACCCCCAAGATGCTGCCTGTTCCGATGAGTTACTCCAGCATTTTGTGTCTATAGACTAAACTAAAGTCATTACTACCTTGCTCATGGTGGGAGCTAGCTCTACAGCAAAGAGCAGCAGTACCGGCTGATATTACGGCAGTGATCACACACTGTAATGGATGTAAAATGCTTGGGCATGTCATAAGGTTATTAAGAACATTATAGAAAAGTACGTTTGTTCTTTTTTGCGGCTCGATGTTTCCTGAGAGGTCTTTTCATCCTTTTATCACTGAGAAAAATCAATCCTTCCAAAGGGAAAAATTGAACGCAAGAAGCTTCAGTTTTGGGCTGTGAGAACAGGGGGGGGTGATTCTGGGAGTGGATAAGGAATGAGATTGTTGTTTGAAGAGACTGACTTCAAAGGGTGTCGATAAGGTGCTTTAACACAACTCAGTCAGCGGCATGTTCTCGGGAGAAGTCTGTGAAGTGAATAACCGCTGACAAAATAATAAGAAGGAATTGCTTCCACTGGTAGCAATGTCAGTGACCGCAGGACACATGCTGAAGGTAATTGGCAAGCGGACCAGATGGGAGATGAGATAGTTTCCCACACAGCGAGTTTGTTATGACTGAGAAGGCAGCGACTGAGTCCCAATCTCCAATCCCTTTGTTAAAACAGAGCTTTGTTCAGATCCATGGGGGTGAGTAAGTCCATGGGGACTAGTAAAGTTCATAGGATCCACAAGCTGAATTTGGCCATTAGGCACATCCATCTACACCATTCAATCATGACTGATCTATCCTCCCCTCTCAACCCCATTCTCCCGCCTTAGGCCCATAACCCCTGACACCGTTACTAATCAAGAATCTGTCCAGCTCTGCCTTAATAATATCCATTGACATGGCATTCACAGCCATCAGTGGCAATGAATTCCACAGATTCACACTCTGACCGAAGAAAGTCAGTCTCATCCCCTTTCTAAATATACATCCTTTAATTCTGAGGCTACGGCCTCCAGTCCTAGAGTCTCCCGCTGCTATAAACATCCTCTCCACATTCACTCTTTCCAGGCCTTTCGCTGTTCGGTAAGTTAATATAACAACTCTTTCAAAACACGAGCACCAGCAATAGGAGGAGTGGTCTCAATTGTGCTGAATATTCCTTCAGTCTCATCTACCCCACTTCTAGGGTTCAATGGTGCTTTATTCAATGAGGCAATGTTTCTAGTCACTCAACTTCCCTTCCATTTGTTTTCCATCTGATCCTTCAGCCTTCATTCTCAGTTCTGTGCATTTGGTTTATTAAACAATACATTTATTTGCAACATGAACAGCAAGAACTATTAAATTAACAAGTTATCTTGGCTGTGCCAGTTGCACTCCAGTCACTCCAGGACCCATGGAGACTACTGTCAGCCAGGGAGCTCACTCCCACAACGGTGTGTGGCACAGTGGCGCAGCTGTAGAGTTGCTGCCTTACAGCGCCAGGGTCCCGAGTTCAATCCTGACTACGGGTGCTGTCTGTGTGGAGTTTGTACGCTCTCCCCGTGGTTTCTTCCGGCATCTCCGGTTTCTTTCTACACTCCAAGGACGTACAGGTTTGTAGGTTAATTGGCTTCAGTAAAAAATTGAAAATTGTCCCTAGTGGGACAGAGCTGGGTATAGAGCTGTACTCACTCTATACCCATGACTGCGTAGCGAACCACAGTGCAAACTCCATCATCAAGTTCGCTGACGACACCACTATTGTGGGGCGTATCACTGATGGGGCTGAGTCAGAGTACAGAAGAGAGATCGAGCAACTGTCCATATGGTGCCAGTGCAATAACCTGGCCCTCAACACCAGCAAAACCAAGGAACTGATTGTGGACTTTGGAAGGAGTAGGAGGGGGACCCACAGCCCCATTTATATCAACGGGTCGATGGTTGAAAGGGTCAAGAACTTCAAATTCCTGGGCGTGCACATCTCTGAAGATCTTTCCTGGTCCGAGAACACTAACGCAATTATCAAAAAAGCTCATCAGCGCCTCTACTTCCTGAGAAGATTACGGAGAGTCGGATTGTCAAGGAAGACTCTCTCTAACTTCTACAGGTGCACATTCGAGAGCATGCTGACCGGTTGCATCGTGGCTTGGTTCGGCAATTTGAGCGCCCTGGAGAGGAAAAGACTACAAAAAGTAGTAAACACTGCCCAGTCCATCATCGGCTCTGACCTTCCTTCCATCGAGGGGATTTATCGCAGTCGCTGCCTCAAAAAGGCTGGCAGTATCATCAAAGACCCACACCATCCTGGCCACACACTCATCTCCCTGCTACCTTCAGGTAGAAGGTACAGGAGCCTGAAGACTGCAACAACCAGGTTCAGGAATAGCTACTTCCCCTCAGCCATCAGGCTATTAAACCTGGCTCGGACAAAACTCTGATTATTAGCAACCACTTTCTGTTATTTGCACTACCAGTTTATTTATTCATGTGTGTATATATTTATATCATGGTATATGGACACATTTATCTGTTTTGTAGTAAATGCCTACTATTTTCTGTGTGCTTAAGCAAAGCAAGAATTTCATTGTCCTATACAGGGACACATGACAATAAACTCACTTGAACTAGTGTGTGCAGGATAGTGTTAGCATTCAGGGACCGCTGGTCGGCGCGGACCCGTTGGGCCGAAGGGCCTGTTTCTGCACTGCATCTCTAAACTAAACTAAACTGGAGGGTCTCTCCTATATGGCTTTCCTCCCATTTCATGACACACCGAGGACTATCATGAAGGGCCACTGCTCCACACTCCCCATCTTCTTGCCCTCATCAGTTGCCTGGCTATGTGGTGGCAGTCTGCACTGACATCTGGCCATCAGGGGAGGTCCCCAGAATTGGTATCTCATTGTAGGAACTCTCCCCTTTTACATCAGGGATGGGCTCAAGTCAATGGATATTTTTAAGGTGAAGATTGACATATTCTTGATACAGCCCCTGTCCCACTTGGGAGACCTAAACAGCAACCTCTGGTGACCTTGCCCGCCACCCAAAAAAAAATCAAGGTCGAGGTGATCTGCAACCTCCTACCACCTCCCACGCATATGTTGAAAACCTTCCTCGACTATGAAGAAAACCGGCTTCGACTAGACCTGCGACAAAAAAAATATCGATTTTTAAAATGGCAACCTATTTTTAGTCAAGGCTGGTTTTAAACATGATGAAAAATAGCAGCAACCTAGATGAAGCCTCGACCACGCGGAAACCACTTTCGACCATTAGGGAGAGTGACCAAAACCTCAGGTGACCTCATGGAAACCTTGGGCGGCGGGCAAGGTCACCAGAGGTTGCTGTTTAGGTCTCCTAAGTGGGACAAGGGCTTCATGGGCCTGTCCCATTGTACAAGTTCACCCAAGAACACTCCCGAGTTTAAAAAAAATCAAACTCGTGGTAAGCACGTAGAATGTGCGTAGCGGGTATATCGAAGCTCAGGACGTTTCTTAGCGGCTCGTTACGCTAAGAAACGGCAGGTGCTCGGGAAACGCGGTAAGCTCGGGAAGACTCGTGAAGATTTTTCAACATGTTGAAAAATGTCCACGAGAGCCCCGAGTACCTACGAGCGGCTATTACCGTAATTCTCCGAGTTCGAATTAGGGGAAAATCAGAACTCGTACAGTGGGACAGCCCCATTAGGGTGTCAGGGGTTATGGGGAGAAGGCAGGAGGATGGGGTTGAGAGGGAGAGATAGATCAGCCATGATTGTATGGCGGAGTAGACTTGATGGGCCGAATTCTGCTGCTATAACATATGAACATGAATTCCTTCAGCAATGATCCTCTGTGGACCTTGTATAGGTTGCACTACATCGGTTTGCACAATTGAGGTCATGTTACCCTGATAATTGATTGCAATATTGATTATTGTGTATTTATTTGTTGTGTTGTTGAGTTAATGTGCCTTTAAAGCTGCAGCGAATAAGAATTGCATTGTTCCGGTCCCAGTGCATATGACAATTAAACACTCTTGACTTGACTTTATAAAAGGGAGAGAGCTGTAGGGTTTGTTGAGTGATCCTCGTTCCATGCAAGATTAATGGTGAAGGTTGGTAAAGCCTCTCATTGATCCTGGGCTTGAAAGCAGTTGGCAGATATTTTAAAATTGTGGCCTGAAGGGTTCGGAGTTTGCTGTGCCAGTTTTATGGATTAATTAGCTGCTAACGGAACGAGTAGTATTAATTTAACAAAAGAGCCGCTAAACTGGCAACTGTCTGAGTAAGTAGACACTAATCAAACAGCTTTAGCAGCAGGTTAGTGTTTAGACAGTGGTGGGAAGCTGTTGTAAATATCAGATGGTGTGGCATCATAGAAACATAGAAAATAGGCGCAGGAGTAGGCCATTCGGCCCTTCGAGCCAGCACCGCCATTCAATGTGATCATGGCTGATCATCCCCAATCAGCACCCCTTTCCTGCTTTTTCCCCATATCCCTTGATTCTGTTAGCCCTAAGAGCTAAATCTAACTCCCTCTTGAAAACACATCAGTGTTTCAGTGTGCAACAAGAAGGTGGAGGGTAGCCACACTGTTTAAGAGGCGATATAACCATATAACATATAACCATATAATAATTACAGCACGGAAACAGGCCATCTCGACCCTTCTAGTCCGTGCCGAACACGTATTCTCCCCTAGTCCCATATACCTGCGCTCAGACCATAACCCTCCATTCCTTTCCCGTCCATATAACTATCCAATTTATTTTTAAATGATAAAAACGAACCTGCCTCCACCACCTTCACTGGAAGCTCATTCCACACAGCCACCACTCTCTGAGTAAAGAAGTTCCCCCTCATGTTACCCCTAAACTTCTGTCCCTTAATTCTCAAGTCATGTCCCCTTGTTTGAATCTTCCCTACTCTCAGTGGGAAAAGCTTATCCCCGTCAACTCTGTCTATCCCTCTCATCATTTTAAAGACCTCTATCAAGTCCCCCCATAACCTTCTGCGCTCCAAAGAATAAAGCCCTAACTTGTTCAACCTCTCTCTGTAACTTAGTTGCTGAAACCCAGGCAACATTCTAGTAAATCTCCTCTGTACTCTCTCTATTTTGTTGACATCCTTCCTATAATTAGGCGACCAAAATTGTACCCCATACTCCAGAATTGGCCTCACCAATGCCTTGTACAATTTTAACATTACATCCCAACTTCTATACTCAATGCTCTGATTTATAAATGTGTCGGAAGGAACTGCTGGTTCAAAACAAAGGTAGAATCTGGAGTAACTTTAACGGATCAGACAGCATCTCTGGAGAAAAGGAATAGGTGACATTTCAGGTCGAGACCCTTCTTCATGTTTATTTTCGGTTTAGAGGCTATCTACGTATAGAGGCAGCAGGGGATCAGACCATCGCAACAGCTCTTCCCTGGTTCCTCCCATGCCCACGTAACCCTGGAGCGGGGTACACCGTTCATTGTTGGCATTCTGAGACCAATTAGCACCACAAGGGCTGGACTGCATCCTGGGTACAGGGGGAAACATGTTAATGAAAGGGTGAAAAACAAGAAACTGCAGATGCTGGTTTGCAAAAAACAGACATGAAGTGCTGGAGTAACTCAGCAGGTCTGGCAGCATCTCTGGAGGACAAGGATAGGTGACGTTTTGGGCCAGGACCCTTCTTCAGACAATTTAAGTGTTGTTGTGTAACAACTAGTTAAGTCAACAACTAGTTAAGTCTGAAGAAGGGTTTCGGCCCGAAACGTTGCCTATTTCCTTCGCTCCATAGATGCTGCTGCACCCGCTGAGTTTCTCCAGCACTTTTGTGTACCTTCGATTTTTCAGCATCTGCAGTTCCTTCTTAAAAACTAATTGTTGTTAGCAAAATTATTTTTCTATAAATTTACTTTATACTTTAGAGATACAGCGTGGAAATGGGCCCTTCGGCCCACTGAGTCCATGCCGACCAGCAAACCACCAGCAATATCCTACACATTAGGGACAATTTCAATTTTTACTGAAGCCAATTAACTTACAAATCTGTACATCTTTACAGTGTGAGAGGAATCCGGAGCACCGGGAGGAAATCCACGTGGTCACAGGGAGAACGTACAAACTCTGTACATTCTCTGGAAACACTGGAATTCTCTGCCACAGAATGTAGTTGCGGCCAGTTCATTGGCTATATTTAAGAGGGAGTTAGATGTGGACCTTGTGGCTAAAGGGATCAGGGGGTATGGAGAGAAGGCAGGTACAGGATACTGAGTTGGATGATCAGCCATGATCATATTGAATGGCGGTACAGGCTCGAAGGGCCGAATGGCCTACTCCTGCACCTATTTTCTATGTTTCTATGTTTCTACATCATAGCACCCATAGTCAGGATTGTATCTGGGTCTCTGGTACTGTAAGGCAGCAACTCTACCGCTGGTCCACATTGAAATTTGGCGGCGCGACTCACCCGTTGCAGCGGCCCCTACAGCCTGTCTGTCTTTTTTTTATTTTTTGTCTAGTTAAATGTAGTGTTTGGTGTTTTTTAACACTGGTTTTAAATGTGTATATGTGGGGGGCGGGGGGGGGGGGGGGCAGGGGGAAACCGTTTAAAATCTCTTCCCTGTCTGGGAGACCTGACCTTTTCCCTGTCGGGTCTCCGTTGTCGTTGGGGCCTAGCACCGTGGAGCGGCCTCCAACCTGAACGACCCGGGGGCTCGGGAGACTGCGGAGTTGCGGACTACTCACCATCGTGGGGCTGGCCGGCCTCGGAGCGTGGGGAGCGGTGGTGACTCGCTGCTGCGACTCGACTCCTGGGGCTCGGAGGCTCCAGCAACGCAGCCGCAGGTCCGGTGGACTGGGACATCGGGAGCTCGCGGGTCCGGGGGGAGAGAGAGACCGCTTCCCGGAGCTCCCGCAACGCAACTTCTCCAGCTCGTGTCGCGGGGTTGGAACGACCCGGAGCGGGGTCATACATCACCCGGCGCGGCTTCATGGTCGTGGGACATTCCAGCGCCCGCCGGGGGCTCCAACTTCGAGACTTCTAGACCGGGAGCGGGGCCGTAAATCGCCCGGCACGGCCTAAAATGGCCGTGGGACTTATCATCGCCCGCCTGGGGCTTCGACATCGAGAGAGACATGGAGAACAGGGGAGAGAAAAGACTTTGCCTTCCATCACAGTGGGTTCACTGTGATGGATGTTTGTGTGAACTAAATTGAGTGTATGTCTAAGAATTGTCTTTGTTTGTATGGCTGTGGAAACAGAATTTCGTTTGAGCCTCACTGAGGCTCAAATGACAATAAATTGTATTGTATATTGTATTGTATATTGTATTGTATTGTAAATGCTGCATCTCTGGAGAACGTGAGAACAGTTTGTTCAGGGATAGACAATAGAGAAAGGACAGGGATAGGCCAGAGATAAAGCAAGGACAGAACAGTGACATACTGAAGATGCATCAGAGCCAGGCCTGGGACAGACCGTAGACAAATGGTGGACCATCCAGGGACAAAGCAGAGGCAGAGGAGGGACGGTCCAGAAAAAGGGCAGGGTAAGTCCTGGGAGGTCCAGACATGGATGCAAAGACCAGTAAACAGTGCAAAGACCATTAAACAGTGCAAAGACCATTAAACAGACCAGAGACCTGGGACAGACTGGGGCAAGTTCCATACCCACTGTCATGCCAGACTGAGATCAGTGATGATGCCGGAGTGAATCAGACCTGAACGGAGAGGAAACCTGGCAGAAGAATAGCTTGGCAGCGTGCTGATGAGACTATAAACCTTGATTCTCTTGTCAGATGTCTTGACTGATCAGAATTTTGTGCTGTACTTGTAATAAAGGCAGTGCAGTAAAGAGATATGATATTCACATCATTATCACTTGATGGTGTTAGGTCTTACACTCAGCAAGCCGATAATGATCACACATTTTTCCCCACTGATGATGAGTGAGGTTTAAATATCTTCCAAGATGCCAGGTAGAACTTATTTGCTCTTTAGAGATAATGTCACGGCATTGCTTATATCTATCCAAAAGCAGAAGTCTCTGCGGCAATATTTCATCCAAGAGTTACCACCTCTGGGACTACAGCACTTCCTCATTACAACACTAGTTTGTCAGTCTTATTCTTTGTGCTCATATTCCTGCAAACGGAATTAACACCCAACTTCTAACCCTGAGTTAAGCCTTGTGCTTGCAGAATAGTCCGCTCGATCCATCCCTCCTGATTAGTACGGGTGCCAGTGGTTATGGGGAGAAGGCAGGAGAATGGGGCTAGGAGGGGGAGATAGAACAGCCATGATTGAATGGCAGAGTAAACTTGATGGGCCGAATGGCCTAATTCTGCTCCTATGACCTTATGACCTCCCCTTACACTCGCTCCACATTCCATTTGTGTATCTGACCTACTGCTTCAAATCCAATTTCCCAGGAAAACTTCCTTGCCACTCTGGAGAACGTGGATAGGTGATGTTTCAAGTCGGGGCCCTTCTTCAGACCAGATTTAAAGTTTTATTTAAAGCTTCAGTTGATGTTATCTCCAAGGAGCTAAATGAATTGTGCCAGCAATCCTGCAGGCTTTTTGCATGTAGTTTTATGATAGTGGACAATATATTTTAGCAGTGTTGTTAGTCATAGCCCGAAGATAGACACAAGAAACTGGAGTAATTCAGCAGGTCAGGCAGGATCTCCGGAGAAAAGAAATAGGCGATGTTTCGGATCGAGTCATAGCCCGCATCCACGCAGATTTCCAATCAAGTATTCACTGCGGTTTAAGCTCATCCCTTCAACTTTCATTTTACCAACAACCACTACACACAGAGCCAACCTCATGCTCAGCATTGTTGCTGGTGTGAATGTGCTTGAGGAATGAGCCCGAATCCTATAAAGAGTTGTGCCCGTCAGTCTAACAACTACTGTTTATCTCCTGTCATTAAACAATGGCGTGGCTATCTTACATCTCCAGCGACCCGAGTTCAATCCTGACCTCCAGCGCTGTCTGTGTGGAGTTTGCTTGTTCCCTGTGACTGTATAGATTTCCCCCGGGTGCTCCGAGCTTCCTCCATCATCTTAAAGGTATGGGATTGGCAGGCTCATTAGCCACTGTAAATTGCCCCTAATGTGTGGGTTTGTGACTAGTGAATTAGCATGGGGTGGGGGAATAGGGCTGATGAGTTGATGTGCTTGTGAGAAACAGAACAGGTCACAGGCAAATAGGGACGGGAAAGGGCAAAAAGTGTTGGAGTAACTCAGTGGGTGAGGCAGGCAGCATCCCTGGAGAAGGCAGCGTCATCTGAAGAAGGGTCTCGACCCCAAACGTCACCCATTCCTTCTCTCCAGAGATGCTGCCTGTCCCGCTGAGTTACTCCAGCCTTTTTGTGTCTATCTTTGGTGTAAACCAGCATTTGCTGTTCCTTCCTACACATCCCTGGACAATATGGATAGGTGACGTTTCAGGTCGAGACCCATTTTCAGGGTCTGACAGGATTGCTAGTAATACTAGACGGGCTAAATGGCATCTTTCTGTGGCTGAAAGGAAATATGGCAGATTTGCAATAAATATTCCTGTTGCTGAAATGCTTAAATTGGGGAAAGGTTGCAGAGGATGCATGAAATCAGGAACTCTTGTAGCCAAAGGCTTCTGAAGCTCACCCTCTGCTTCTGTTGAAATGCCAGTGACACCAACAGAGTGCACGCATCGCTTATCCATTGCTACTTACAGTTGTTACAGTGTTAATAAATTAATAATACTACACATCCAAACTCAAGCTTTTACTATTTGAATAATGGTCACAACAAGCTTTTATTAACTGGCATTTCCCTTGCGATTTGTACTAACAGTGCTGGAAAAGAGATTGTCGAGTTTGATGGAAATTAAAGGTTTTAATATTGCTTATTATTAATATTTTAAGGTGAGAGGAGGGGGGGGGGGGAGGGGAGAAGATTGAATATGAACCTAAGGGGTAACTTTTTCACAGCAAGGGTGGTGGAATGAGCTGCCGGAGGAGGTAGTTGCGGTAGGTACCATCACAACGATTGAGAAACAGTTAGACAGGTTCATGGATAGGATAAGTTTAGAGGGTTTTGGGCCAAATGCAGGCAGTTGGGACAAGTGTAGATGGGTCATGTTGGTCAGCGTGGGCCGAAGGGCCTGTTTTCACCTTGCAGTAAACGTTGTACCTTATCATGTATCTATACATTGTAAACGGCTCGATGGTAATCATGTATTGTCTTTCCGCTGACTTGCTAGCGCTATACCTTGGTACACGTGACAATAAACTAAACTGAAGTGTATGACTCTATGGCTCTAATGCGCATCAGTTATTGTCAGGAAATGAAAATATTGTAAGTTTAGTTTCAACTTCCCAACCTCAGTCAATTAGGAATGGCTTTGGTCTGAGTTTGGTTTGGTTTAGCCCAACAAGCAGCCAGTGACACTGCACTCTTTTAATTCAGTTCCCTTGTGCGTCCCTAACTGTACTGCCCTTGGGGATGTGGGTTCAGCCCTCAACTCTGAAGCTTCCTCATTAAACATTCCCATCCCACCCTTCCTTCACAAACCCCACGGCTTTGTCCACATTTCTGGATAATCCTTTTGAATATCTCTTCGGTGTCAACTACTGTGACAGTCCTTGGGATGTGTGATTATATTAAAGCCACTGTATGAATGTAATGCGTTCTCCTGTGGATTTGGGTCTAATCGAGTCATTCAGCACAAATTCAGGCCCTTCGGCCCACCACAAGGGTGTTGATCAAGTAGCTATCACACAGGGTGACCTGGACAGGTTGAGTGAGTGGGCAGATGCGTGGCAGATGCAGTATAATACAGATAAATGTGAGGTTATCCACTTTGGTGGCAAAAACAAGGGGGGCAGATTATTATCTCAATGGGGTAAGGTTAGGTCAGGGGGAGGTGCAGCGAGACCTGGCATCCTTGTACACCGGTCACTGAAAGTTGGCTTACAGGTACAGCAGGCAGTGAAGAAAGCTAATTTAAATTAAATTAAATTTCTTTATTTATATAGCACATTTTTAGTCAACTTGCATTGACCCCAAAGTGCTTCACATAATTACATTCACACACACAGGCAAAGGTGGGTGAAGTGTCTTGCCCAAGGACACACACAGGCAAAGGTGGGTGAAGTGTCTTGCCCAAGGACACAACGACAGTATGCACTCCAAGCGGGATTCGAACCAGCTACCTTCCGGTTGCCAGCCGAACACTTAGCCCATTGTGCCATCTGTCGTCCCTGGAACGACATGGAATGTTGGCCTTCATAACAAGAGGTTCTTACTTCAGTATAGGAGTAAAGAGGTTCTTCTGCAGTTGTATAGGGCTCTGGTGAGACCACATCTAGAGTATTGTGTACAGTTTTGGTCTCCTAATTTGAGGAAGGGCATCCTTGTGATTGAGGCAGTGCAGCGTAGGTTCACGAGATTGATCCCTGGGATGGCGGGACTGTCATATGAGGAAAGATTGAAAAGACTAGGCTCGTATTCACTGGAGTTTAGACAGATCAGGGGGGACTTATAGGGGGGACTAATAGAAACATATACAATTATGAAAAGGACTGGACAAGCTAGATGCAGGAAAAATGTTCCCAATGTTGGGCGAGTCCAGAACCAGGGGCCACCGTCTTAGAATAAAGGGGAGGTCATTTAAGACTGAGGTGAGAAAAAACTTTTTTCACCCAGAGAGTTGTGAATTTATGGAATTCCCTGCCACAGAGGGCAGTGGAGGCCAAGTCACTGGATGGATTTAAGAGAGAGTTTGATGGAGCTCTAGGGGCTAGTGGAATCAAGGGATATGGGGAGAAGGCAGGCACGGGTTATTGATAGGGGACGGTTGTAGATTGATGCAATGATCACAATGAATGGCGGTGCTGGCTCGAAGGACCGAATGGCCTCCTCCTGCACCTATTGTCTATGTTTCTATGTTTCTATACTAATCCAGTTTATCAGAACTCTGTCCGTAGGCTTCTGTGCTTTGTACTTCTTGGCTGGGTGCTTCCTAAATGTTGTGAGAGTACCTGCCTCCACAGTTTTCTCAACAAGTACATTTCAGATGGCCAGTCCTCTTGTGATAAAAATGTTGTTCCTCAGATCACTGCTAAACTTTCTTTCCTCACATTAAATCTATACCCTCCAGTCTTAGACACTACTGCCATGAGAAAAATATTATATTTACCTTGTTTATGACACTCATCATTGTGTGCACCTCCTTCAGGTTCCCACCTGCTCCCCCCACCCCTACAAACCCAGCCTACATCTTCCCTCCACTACTCCAGGGACAACAAACCCAGCCCATTCAGTCTCACTTCATAACAGGAACGTTGCATGTTGCATATTGTCTACAGGAGATGGCACCTCTGTCAGTACAGCACAGGGCTTTTGCCCCAGATCTTGTGTTTGCGCACCTAGACTGTGACTTGAACCCATGTGCTTCTGATTGAGGGTGGCATGCTGACACTGAACTCAGCAGGTGAGAAAAGCTTGTGTCCATTCTACCTGGCTGTTTGTGCACATTCTACCTTGTGTCCATTCTACCTACCTGGAATTTCTTTGTTGCAATAAAATTATGGAGAGATGTAACATGGAAACAGCCCTTCAGCTCATTGCGTCCATGACAACCATCAGGCACCCATTTTCACTGATCCGATAATCATTCCATCTCTATACCTATAAAAGTCTGATCTTGTGTGCGTGTTTGTGTCTGTCTGTATTCATTGTATCTTCCTCAAAACACTCCCCACTAACACTTAAATTTTTACATATTCTTACTCACATTTTTCCCCTCCACGACCTCATCAGCTTCACTTCAGATTTCATGCTCTATTTCAAAAGTTATTCACGATTAAAGTTTTAAATAAAGCCAAAAAAACGCTTCTCACAGAGAGCCTTTTTCCAGCAGCACGGGGAGAAAACCCAGGGAGGAACATGGCGAACATGCAAACTCCACACAGACAGCAGCATAGGTCGCGACTGACCCTGGGTCTCTGGCGCTGTGGGGCAGCAGCTCTACTAGCTGCTCCACTGTGCTGCTTGTATTTGATTCCCAGTGGCTTTCTCTGGTTGTTCTACATTCACACTTACATGTTTTAAATGCAGTGGGATGTTAACAATGCACTTCGGCGATGGGAAACATTATGAATTAAAAAAGAATTCAGAGTTTCACCAAACTGGATTGCTAACTCTTATCGAATTAATCCATTAATAGAAAATGAAGTTTTCAATATAACTGAGTAAGTTTTATCTCCTTGATTATTACTCTCCACATCAATGGAGACCTAGGGCACTTTGCAACTTCAAAAATACAAAGATGGAATCA
Organism: Amblyraja radiata; assembly: GCF_010909765.2. Classification (NCBI taxonomy): domain Eukaryota; kingdom Metazoa; phylum Chordata; class Chondrichthyes; order Rajiformes; family Rajidae; genus Amblyraja; species Amblyraja radiata. The sequence continues at coordinate 96,461,460 of NC_045960.1, forward strand.
CAAGGCTTTCCGATAAGTAGGAAAACATGAAAAATAGTGGAAGTTGTGTGGGCTAATGTGGACCAGGAGTGAATGCTTCACCTGAAGGCAGTGGATGTTAAGTCAATTTATCAGTTCAAGACTGAAGTGAGAGAGTTTTGTCAGGCAGGCATGTAAAAGGCCAGAAGATGGGTGCTAATTAGCCGAGATCGACCTCAGCAAAAGTACGGATGTGAGGTGAGGGGCTGAATTGTCTCTGGCTTTTCTCATATAACATCCACCGGTTTACGCTTGAGTTTGCAAAACTGTTCCCTCACAAACACCAAACAGTTGAGTATAAGCGCCAGACGTGCTCTGAAAAAGAAGCCATGAATAATTTAGTGCTTGGGTAATATACAGACGTGAAAAGAGGATTCAATTGATACAGATCAGATTTTTAGAGTCGTCATATAACGAGAGCACAGAATGATTGAAGAATGCTCATTGCTGCAACAATGTCATAAATATCTTTCTTTGGGAATTCGTGTCGGGAATCCTAATGTTTAGCCGGAGGGAACCAAGTGCCTCAGAATTCGAATAATGACAGATTTTCTAACTTTTTTTTAATTGCCAATGATGTTCCAACATGTCAAATGTAATTCAAAGTAGCACTAAAGCTTCAAGTAATGTATCCACATTAATTGCCTGCACTCAAATTATTTGCTCACAATTCTAAGTGTTTTGCAGGAGCAGGAACATAAAGCAGTAGCTGACTCAAGAGCAGCACAGAGCTGAAGCCCAAAGCACATTAGCTAATGTTAAAATATTCCAGAAAGTAGATAGCGAAAAGCCCTTTCTTCTGAGGAGGGAATCAAAGACATAATCCTAACATGAGAGTTCAGCCACATCAGCAAGGAAACCACGACTGTTCTTCCCGATAAAAGGGCTTGAAGCCCTGAAACTGTGTCTACTGAGGGTGCGGGTCAGTTGGGCTTCAATGGTTCAATGGTTCTTTATTGTCATGTATACACAGCTCAGTGATATACTTTTGCATAACCCACAATTGCACAGTCGCCATATTTTGGTGCCATTTACAATGAAAAAGTCCAAAGTCCGGTGCTTCCACATGCTGGGAGCACTGGAGCTCTCCTGATCCAGGTGAGCCCAGTTAAGCCCCAGGCTGCTGCAGGCTCGAGACCCGACCTCCCTACCCTCGCCCGACCGCCTCTGTGACCCGGGAGATCTCCTGCAGCCGACCTTGAAGGTGCTGGAGGCAAAGCTGAACTTTGCCAAACTTAGCAAAAGACTTACGACAGCTAAGGGTGGTACAATGCACAAATTTTGCAGTCAAGGAGAGTGACCGATGTGATGTTACTCCAGGCTGTGTCACCCTCTAGTGTCGTTTGCTGAACATCTTTTATCATTTTCAATGTAGAGCTATTTTTCTTTCAGTAACTCCTGCAAAGCTGACGATCTCCCACGTTCTGAAAGCAGACCCTTGCTCTGGGTGTTGCAGCTGACACACTTCCAGCGATCCTGACCACGGGTGCTGCCTGTGTAGAGTTTGCACGTTCTTCCTGTGACCGCGTGGGCTTCCTCCGAGTACTTTGGTTTCTCACCACATCCCTAGGACTTGCCATAGAGGGAGTACAGACAAGGTTCACCAGACTGATTCCTGGGATGTCAGGACTTTCATATGAAGAAAGACTGGATAGACTCGGCTTGTGCTCGCTAGAATTTACAAGATTGACGGGGGATCTTATAGAATCTTACAAAATTCTTAAGGGGTTGGACAGGCTAGATGCAGGAAGATTGTTCCCGATGTTGGGGAAGTCCAGAACAAGGGGTCACAGTTTAAGGATAAGGGGGAAATATTTTAGGACCGAGATGAGAAAAACTTTTTTCACACAGAGAGTGGTGAATCTCTGGAATTCTCTGCCACAGAGGGTCGTTGAGGCCGGTTCATTGGCTATATTTAAGAGAGAGTTAGATGTGGCCCTTGTGGCTAAAGGGATCAGGGGTTATGGAAAGAAGGCAGGTACAGGATACTGAGTTGGATGACCAGCCATGATCATATTGAATGGCAGTGCGGGCTCGAAGGGCCGAATGGCCTACTCCTGCACCTATTTTCTATGTTTCTATGTTTCTAAGTTTCTATGTGAGGTTTGGTAGGTGAGTTGGCCATTGTAAATTACCCCAAGTATGTACGTGAGTAGCGGACTCTGGGGAGACGATGAAACAAGACGGTAAATGTGGAGATACAATGTACTGCAGATGCTGGAACCTTGAGTACTGGAGAAGCTCCGCGGCCTGCATGGAGGAAATCACCGAGCTGGCCCTTGTTCATCCCCTGCAGCCAAATGCAAGACCTGGCAGACTGCAACATGCAGGGGGGGGTGGGGGGGCACCATGCCGGTCCCTGCCCATCCCCCCCTAGGGCAGAGAGCAGGGGGATGGAGCCAGTGACAATGATTACGATGATTTGATGAGTATGGGTGTCAGAGGTTGTGGGGAGAAGGCAGGAGAATGGGATTAGGAGGGAGAGATTGATCAGCCATGATCGAATGGCGGAGGAGACTTGATGGGCCAAATGGCCTAATTCAACTCCTATCACTTATGGTTGCAACGGGCGAGGAGCAAGGCTGGTTGGAGAAGGAACCGAGGTCTGGCCCGCAAGGTCAGCTGCAGGGGATAGACACAAAATGCTGGAGTAACTCAGCGAGACAGGCAGCATCTCTGGATAGAAGGAATGGGTGACGTTTTGGGTCGAGACCCATCTTCTGAAGACCCATCTTCTATTCAGAGATGCTGCCTGACCCGCTGAGTTACTCCATCAATTTTTGTCTATCTTCAGTCTAATTGGGGCACAAAGGTGGATGGCAAGGAGAGGAACATAGAAACATAGAAAATAGGTGCAGGAGGAGGCCATTCGGCCCTTCGAGCCAGTACCGCCATTCATTGTGATCATGACTGATCATCCACAATCAGTAACCCGTGCCTGCCTTCTCCCCATACCCCTTGACTCCACTAGCCCCAAGAGCTCTATCTAACTCTCTTATAAATTCACCCAGTGAAATGGCATCCACTGCCTCTGTGGCGGAGAATTCCACAAATTCACAACTTTCTGGGTGAAAATGTTTTTTCTCATCTCAGTTTTAAATGGCCTCCCCTTTATTCTTTGACTGTGGCCCCTGGTTCCGGACTCCTCCATCATTGGGAACATTTTTCCTGCATCTAGTTGTTCGCATCCAGGTAAGGTGATGGCTGGAGGCTTGCAGCAGCCTGGGACTTGCATGGATCGGGCATTGCTCCCAAGAACTAGAGGGCAGATTGGACTTTGAAAATGGCGACAAAACATGGAGCCTCTTGCATGCAGGCTCAGAAGACTATTTCTGTACACTTTGCTAATCGGGGATGTGCTTATTGATGGCAATACTTTACTGGACAGTATGTAAGAAAATTATTTCACAGTGCGTTTGCACACGTGGCAATAAAAACACCATTTAACTGTTGAACCACTGAACTCAATGGTTCAGGCAGCATCTGGAAATGGATGGGTGTCTTTCTGATCGGGACCCTTCTCAGTGGATCGTAGAAGTGTTACCATGCTGCCTAAAGGTTGCGTACAAGAATCAGTGGCACGTCAATAGCTCCTAGTCCACCTCACCGTGTGGAATGGAATGCCTTTTATTGTCATTCAAACAGCTTGGTTTGAATTAAATTGCATTTTCTACTGTCTTAACAATTACAAAAAAAAACCAAGACACACACTTAACACACTTTACACAGACATCCATCACAGTGAATCTCCAACACCTCCTCACTGTGGTGGAAGGCAAAAGTCTTATCTCTTCCCTTGTTCTTCTCCCGCGGTCCAGCAGTCCAACTGCAACGTCGAGGCGAATTGGGGCTCCCGATGTTGAATCCCCCGGCGAGCGATGGTAAGTCCCGCAGCCGTTAGGCCACGCTCCGAGTCCTTTAAACCCCGCGATTCCAGCGGGAGAAGTTGCCGTTGCGGGAGCTCCGACAAGCGGTCTCCCACCAGGGACCTGCGAGCTCCCGATGTTACCGTCCACCGGGCCTGCGGCCGGAGCCTCCGAAGCTCCTAAATCGGGTCACAGCCGCGCGCCACCACAGCTCCCCCCGCCCCAAAGTCAGCCAGCTCCGCGACGGCAGGTCTGCAGGCTCCGCGACTGGAGCCCTTAGGTTTGTTCCGGCTGGAGGCCGCCGCCGGCTCCACGATGTTAGGCCCAACGACATCGGGGACCCGACAGGGAAAAAGCCGGGTCCCTGAACAGGGAAGAGATTTTAAACGGTTTCCCCCACCCCCCCACTCCCCACATATACACAGCTAAAAAAATAATAAAACTAGAATCAAACATACGTTTAACGAGACACAAATAAAAAACACAGACGGACTGCTGTCGAGCCGCTGCCGTTAGGCGCTGCCACACCACATCTGTGGTCACTCATTGATTGGTTGAAGTGTCTCATGTGCATTTGGCACAGCAGGCTGCCATAGAATGATGACAATGGCACATGAAGTACAATATTGGCAACCAGTCTACATCTGCAACCCAATGGTATGAACAGTGAATTTTCCAATTTGCGGGTATCCCTTATCTCCTGTGCTCCCCTTCTTTATTGTTCTCCTTCAGTCTCATCTCCGATCCTCCCATTTTGTTCCCTTTCCCATCGCCCTTCTCTCCTTCACACATTTTTGCTCCCCCCTCCTGGTTCCATTCACCTACCACCCACACATTTCACCCACCAATGCGACAGACTACAGACAGTCCATCAATGGGCTGGCATTGAGCTGGGCACTTTCCACAAGGTTCATTCGTGTTGCCATCCTACACTGACTTTTATGACCTGCCACTAATAAACTACCACGAGATCTATCAAAGACAAGCCTACAACCATGACCACTAAAACACTGCTTTAAGCAGAAATGTGGGAATGGTCGGCTTTGCCTGAATTGCTGCTGTCATAATCCAATGCTACTTCCAATTGAGACCGGCATATTAATCTTCCATTTGTTTGACTAGTATCTGGACTATGACGCATATCAATTAATTTAGGCTCTCTGAAGCAAAATATGTATGTGCAAAATATGTAGAATGCAGCACTAATCTAGGGCAGACTGGTGTTAGCCCTGTCCGCACTGGGACCTACAAGAAAGAAAGAAACTGATCAGCAACTCTAGAGGAAGTACACAGGGTATGAAGAGGATGCTTATAAGGTCATAAGATTTTTCACACAGAGAGTGGTGAGTTTCTGGAACTCTCTGCCACAGAATGTAGTTGAGGCCAGTTCATTGGCTATATTTAAGAGGGAGTTAGATGTGGCCCTTGTGGCTAAAGGGATCAGGGGGTATGGAGAGAAGGCAGGTACAGGATACTGAGTTGGATGATCAGCCATGATCAAATTGAATGGCGGTGCAGGCTCGAAGGGACGAATGGCCTACTCCTGCACCTATTTTCTATGTTTCTATAAGGAATAGGAGTAGAATTTAGGCCATGCGGCCCACCAAATCTACTCCGCCATTCAATCATGGCTGATCTATTTAACCCCATTTTCCTGTCTTCTCCCCATAACCTCTGACACCCGTACTAATCAAGAATCTATCTATCTCTGCCTTAAACATATCCACTAGCTTGGCCTCCACAGCCTTCTGTGGCAATGAATTCCACAGATTCACCACCCTCTGGCTAAAGTAAGGGAAGGTCAGTTGTAACAGAAGGAAATTATTATTTTCTTCTGTGCTGTAAAAGTCCCTGATTTGTAATTCTCCCAGTCAACGTGCCCATTCCAAGGCTGTGGAATGTACGTGCTATGAGATACTCTATGCCACAAGACCATTCCAAGTACATGCTATGAGACACAATTAAGCATGGTGCCACTTACGTGAAGGGGTTACGGTGAAAACTACAACATCCCTCCTGCAACATTCCCATCATCTAACCTCTTAAGGGGTCACAGTTTAAGGATAAGGGGGAAATCTTTTAGGACGGAGATGAGAAAAACATTTTTCACACAGAGAGTGGTGAATCTCTGGAATTCTCTGCCACAGAAGGTAGTCGAGGCCAGTTCATTGGCTATATTTAAGAGGGAGTTAGATGTGGCCCTTGTGGCTAAAGGTATCAGGGGGGTATGGAGAGAAGGCAGGTACAGGATACTGAGTTGGATGATCAGCCATGATCATATTGAATGGCGGTGCAGGCTCGAAGGGCCGAATGGCCTACTCCTGCACCTAATTTATATGTTTCTATGTTTCTAAGTTAAGGCCTCAAGACATAAGAGGCCAGCTCTCACAGAACAGAGAACAGTGCAGCACACAACAGGCCCTTCAGCCCACAGTATCTGTGCAAACACGACGCCAGGTTAAATAATCTCATCTGCCTGCACATGATCCTTAACTCTCCATTCCCTGCATATCATCTTCTTCTTCTGTCGTGTGTCTTTTAGACCTGCAGCTCCATTGAGGCGAGCTAGGCCAACGTGTCATCGTCCAGGTCAATCAGACCTCGTTCACCATTCGGTGGCCAGTGTTTGGGGCAACTGGTGGCTATGTGCTCCACTGTCTGTGTTGGGTCCCCACACGCGCAGGAGGCACTGTCCACGAGGCCCCACCTCTTCATCGCTACTCCATAGCGTCCGATGCCTGTCCTCAAGTGGTTGAGGGTTGTCCACTGTTTTCGGGGCAGGTCCTGGCCAGGGACGTCCATGGGGTCATTGATGTAATGGTGTAGCCTAGATGGTTCCACTGACTTCCACTTGTCTCTCCATCTCGTCTTGACCCAGGCGGCCTATCATGTGCCTATCCAAAAGCCTCTTATATGCCTCTTAAATTAAATCTACTGCACAAAGCAGGCCATTCAGCCCATCTGGTGTAATGCTATTCAGACTTGCTTTCACCCTCACACTCTATTTCCCTCATCTGCTTTCTCTCGCTGTCATTTATTCCCTTGCCCTGAACCGCTCAGACAGCTCCTCATTCTGACCGATGTGTGGTTCATTTACAGCACAGCCAATCTCACAAAAAGCCCAGGCACGGAAATACTTTTTCACCACAATCGTCTAATAGTTATTTTGAATTTGCATTTCCCTCGCAAGGCTTTGAAATAGATCTCACTTCACCACTTCAGATTGCTTCCAGTTATTGTGGCTGCCTTCACTTTGAATAAGAATTAATGGTCTTGAAATGTTTAGAAAATGTTATCACATTTGGTGCAATCAAGCTTAATCATGTCACTCTGTTTTTATCATTAAATCAGACATACGTTCAATTGATTCATTTATACATTTCCATCAAACTATAATTAAATATATCAGGTACATAAAAATTGCACTCTTTCCTTAATAAAATGCTGCCAGTAAATTGTTTTTGTTACATAACAGTATTTGGGCCTCAGCAAAATACAAATTTTCTGTGATGTTGCATTAAGGTCAATGGTATACATATTATTGGGGAAGGAGTTATACTAATACAGATTCGTGTTGGTAAATTCAAACTCATTCTTGTGCTAATGTTTATGAGTTATCCAATGATTTGAATTATGGTGTGAAAAGCACAAGAAATTTATTGGGAATTAGTTTTAAAGGGAAATTGAAAAGGATAGATTTAAGTGGTGACTTTGAAATAACAGGAGCAAGGTGAATCTTTGCAATATCACACATTCTTTGCATAACTAACACCGACCGGGCTGAAAATAGCAACAAAATGCTTCTTGGGCATTTTGTGTCTATCTTCGGTGTAAACCAGCATCTTCAGTTCCTTCCTCCACTTAACCCCAGCCTTAGTTCGGAAGTATCTCGTGTTAAACTGCACAACATTTTCAGGGTGAGCTTTGAACAGTCATTTAAGTAACATTCCCCCACTTTGCCCCCGCACCCCCATCCTATTCACACCCCATCTCCCCCTTTTGCTGGGGGAGGGGGGGGGGGGGGTATCAGGACTGGCAGGTTCATGTTCACTGCTCTTCTATTGGTACATGAGAACCAAGAGCAGGAGTAAAGGGCCTGTCCCACTTGCCAAATTTTTTGGCCACTGCCGGCATCATTGACTGACGTATCAGGTCACCGAAAACTTCGCGGCGTGATAACGTATGACGCGCGTTTTTTTTTCAAGTGTCGCAACATTTTTTTTGTCGCCGCTGGATTTTGAAATGTTCAAAATCTTTTCGCGACACTGATATGACGCCGGCAGTCGCCAAAAAAATCGGTAAGTGGGACAGGCCCTTAAGCCATCTGACTCTTTGAACTGGCTCTGCTGTTCATCTGGATCATGACTGGTAATCTTTCTCAGAGCATTGTTCTCCACTAACCCCATATCCCTTGATTTCCCCGATATCCCAAAATCTAACGATCTCTATAATTGAATGAATTGAACAACTAAGTCTGTGGAATTCTCTGCCTCAGAGGGCGGTGGATGCCGGTTCTCTGGATAACTTTCAAGAAAGAGCTAGATAGGGCTGTTAAATATAGCGGAGTCAGGGGATATGGGGAGAAGGCAGGAACGGGGTACTGATTGGGGATGATCAGCCATGATCACATTGAATGGCGGTGCTGGCTCGAAGGGCCGAATGGCCTACTCCTGCACCTATTGTCTAATGTCTAAGTCTTCAGAGACATGCCAGGGTAGGGAAGTGCAAAGACTCAACACCCACTGAGTGAAGACATTTCATTTCATTTCTGTCCTAAGTGGCCAACCCCTATTTCTCCAATGTGTTCCTGAGTCTGGACTCCTAGCCAAGGGAAACACCCTACCTGTATCCTACATGTTGCATCCCTTACGTTTCAATGAACCTCCTCCACAGTATTTCTTCTAAAGTCTCGACAATACAGATCTATAGTCTATTCAATCATTCCTCATACTTGCCCCCCCCCCCCCCCCTCGAAGCAGTTTAGACAATATGTGCTGTACAACCTCACACCCTCTATGGCAAGTATATCCATTCTTTGGTAAGGAGTCTAAAACTGAACATGATGTTCTATTTCTTTTTCCCGCTAGTTTCCATACCATTTCCCTGTCATTTTTACTGAAAATCTAAACACTGCAGATGATGGAAATCTGAAATAAAACCAGAAAATGCTGGAAACATTCAACAGGTCAGGAAAAAGATAATTAGAACCAATGTTTCAGCTAGCAGATCCTTCCTCCTGTACTCAAATCCACTACGAATAAAGACCAACATTCCATTTGCCTTCTTAATTATTTTCTGCATCAACAAGTTGGCTTTCAGTGACTTGTGTATAAGAGCACCAAGATATCTTTGAACATTGCTACTACCCAATCTCTCACCACTTAGAAATTGCACTGGTTTTCTGCTATGAGCACCTCAAGGTTTTCCGGAACCAGAATCTGGAATCCAGAATAAGAAGGGTCTCGAGCCGAAAAATCATCTATTCATTTTCTCCGGCGATGCTGCCTGACCCGCTGAGTTACCCCAGCATTTTGTGTCTATCTTTGGTGTAAACCAGCATCTGCAGTTCCTTCCTACACAAAGCGACAGCAAGGACTCCTCCACTACCGCTCTTCCGTCCTTCACACCCACACATCCAGCAATCAATAATCTTTAATCTGCTTAAAAAACAACAAGGAACAGCACAGTACAGGAACAAGCCCTTGGGCCCACCATGTATGTGCTGACCATGACTCCAATCTAAACTAATCCCATCTGCCTGCACATGGTCAGTATCACTCTAATCTCTGCCTGTTCCTGTTGTAAGTATAATGTTTGAATTACAACTTAAACACAAAGATAAGACGATTACCACTTTCTGTGAAAAAGCAATTATTTACTGAAACTATTGCTAATAGCCCTCAAGTTTTAGGATTATATATTTTATTTTTCTTGTTTTCACCCTGCTTTGCCAAATAAAACCCCATGGCTCTGTTCGATGACTCTTTGTTCCCAAACACACTGTTCCCTTCCTAGTAATGTCATTATTACGTTGACTCAAGGTTTGTTTGGCTTTTTTTTTTAACATGACTTAATTCTCATTAGGTTTTATTTGTTCTTCAACTTCTATTTTAACTTATCATTAATTAATTGACATTTTCTTCCCAATGGAGACACAAGAGTCTGCTGGTTAAACGAAGTGTGTCAGGCAGCACCTGTGAGGATAATGGACAGACTGAAGATGGGTACCAACCCAAACCAGACAACTAGGGTAGAGAAATGTCTAGTCCAATTTCCTCACAGATGCTACCTGACCAGCTCAATTCCTTCAGCATATTTTTCAAACTCTGTTTCCCTCTAGTTCCCTCTAGGTCTTTATTCTCTGGAGCGCAGAAGGTTAAGGGGGGACTTGATAGAGGTCTTTAAAATGATGAGAGGGATAGACAGAGTTGATGTGGACAAGCTTTTCCCTTTGAGAATAGGGAAGATTCAAACAAGAGGACATGACTTCAGAATTAAGGGACAGACGTTTAGGGGTAACATGAGGGGGAACTTCTTTACTCAGAGAGTGGTAGCGGTGTGGAATGAGCTTACAGTGGAAGTGGTGGCGGCAGGTTCGTTGGTATCATTTAAAAATAAATTGGATAGGCATATGGATGAGAAGGGAATGGAGGGTTATGGTATGAGTGCAGGCAGGTGGGACTAAGGGAAAATAATTATTCGGCACGGACTTGTAGGGCCGAGATGGCCTGTTTCCGTGCTGTAATTGTTATATGTTATATGTTATGTTATTTTTTGTCCTGATGGATGCAACTAGTATGGATGCATGATGCAGATCAGCAATTATATAGTCAATGGCAAAAGATGGTGGATGGGCTGAATGGCCTCCACCTGTTTCTATGTAATTGTCCCAACTTGACCTTCTACATTTGTATATATTTATATTACGGTATATTGTGTGTATATATTTATATTATGTTATATGGACACACTGATCTGTTTTGTAGTAAATGCCTACTATGTTCTGTTGTGCTGAAGCAAAGCAAGAATTTCATTGTCCTATCAGGGACACATGACAATAAACTCACTTAAAATTGAACTTGAACGTAGTTAATAGGGATTTTGCACAATTTAAGTTGTGATTTGTTCTATTCAGTTTTAAACGCCTTAACTTTGAGACATAATGTATAGTGCAATCAAACTCAGTTGGACCTATTGGCCATTTATTTTACTCACCTCTCCACTTGACTTGCATAACTGTTATCATAGGTATCATAGCTTTGGTCATCATAGTCTCCTCCATAGCCATCATCATAACCCTGGAGGGAGAGCAATACATGAACTCATCAAAATATTGTCATCAACATGGTAGTCACAAGATGCTTGCTCCATTCTCTCTTCACGGGCGGAAAGATTATTGGCTCAATTCTAAACACAGCAGGAATTAATATGTCTATACAAATAAAATTGGAAGAAGCTGATGATATGGAGAATGTAGATGAGGAGGAATTTCTTTAGCCAGAGGGTGATGAATCTGTGGGATTCATTGCCACAGACAGCTGTGGAGGAGCTGTTATTGCATATTTTTAATGCGAAGATTGATAAGTTCTTGATTAGTAATGGTATCAAAGGTTACAGGGAGAAGGCAGGAGAATGTGGTTCAGAGGGATAATAGATCAACCATGGATAACATCTTTGCCCTTCGGGGTAGAGGTCATTGAGTTAGAAATCTATTTTTTGCTAATTGCACACCATTATCCACTTAATGAAATATGGTGATTCAAAAAACCCATAAGGCATTTTTACCCTTTATGAATTTTCACTTATTGAAAGACTTTCCAGGAACCATTCATGAAGCAATCCCACTTCCTTCACAGTGAGTCCAAATATATGAAAGGAAGAAATACAGATAGACAAAAAGAAATGTATTCACTGCCTTTCATGTACTCAAGGTGCCATCAATGGTTCAATGCTTCTTCATTATCACATGTACCGAGGAACAGCGGAATTCTTTTTTTTGCATAGTTCAGTAAATTATTACCATACGTAAATACAATCTCAGATTAAGTACAAAGTGGATAGAAACAGCCTACTGAGACCATGCTACAGCTGGCCATAAAGGCCCGTTGCAGCCGTTGCCTCAATGTGGATCGCTCAGCGAACCGTCGTCCCTCACCTCACCTGGTCACCAGTCAGCCTTTGTGATCCGGGGTTGCCTCCCGCAGCCAACTTTGAGGGCGCGGAAGGTAAGACCCCAGACCCCACATACAGTTCCTTTAATCTAGCATCCGCTGACACAGCCGACTTGGAACTCAGCAATAGTTACTCTGAGAATTTCTACAGACTGTGCAACAAATGCAGCTGATGTGGCTATATTAGTCACGTACAGTTTGATACTTGCTTTGAAAAATAATAGGAGAGAAAAATTAAAGCAACATTAAGAGATGGTATATACATTAATGTATTTACATTAAGCAACATTAATGGCATACTCACTCTGACCATGGTTAGTATATAATTAGGTATTGTTCTCAAATGAATCAAATTACTGATTATTGGATAAGAGAGACAACCCACTTATTCACTTTTCTGAGCATATCTTTCTTGCATAGATTAAAGACTATTTTCTTTTTTCAAAACATAGAAAGTAGATACAAGAGTAAGTCTTTCGGCCCTTCGAGCCAGCACCGCCATTCAATATGATCATGGCTGATCATTCAGAATCAGTACCCTGTACCTGCCTTCTCCCCATATCCCTCGATTCCGTTAGCCCTTAGAGCTATATCTAACTCTCTCTTGAAAACATCCAGTGAATTGGCCTCCACTGCCTTCTGTGGCAGAGAATTCCACAGAGAATTTCTCAGTCCTAAATGGCCTACCCCTTTTCTTAAACTGTGACCCCTGGTTCTGGACTTCCCAAACATGGGGAACATTTTTCCTGCATCTAGCCTGTCCAATCAATTAAGAATTTTATATGTTTCTATAAGATCCCCTCTCATCCTAAATTCCAGTGAATACAAGCCCAGGCGATCCATTCTTTCATCATATGTCAGTCCCGCCGTCCCGGGAATTAACCTGGTGAACCTACGCTGCATTCCCTCAATAGCAAGAATGTTCTTCCTCAAATTAGGAAACAGCTGGGTAAATGCAGTAAAAGTAAGAGGTAAAATACATTTGACTCCCTCCATCGTCCTCTCCAGTTCTCAGGGACAAGCAGGGGCCGGGCTTGGGGACTTCCCTCCAATGCGGGTTTCATGGCAGCCGAGGTAGGCCTGCTGCCGGGGCATGGCCAGGGTCCGATGGCCCCTTCTGCCGCATGGCCCAAAATTACTTTGTCAATGATGAAGTATTTCTGAAGACTAAGCATTGTTGTGATGTAGGGAGTGAAGGGGTTGGTAGCCTGTCTGTCCTCACAAGCAGCTGTGTGATAGAAAAGTACAGCACAGGAACAGGCCATTTGGCCCACAATGTCTAAGTTGCGATGTTGATCAGAGTTGATAAGAGTCTGAAAAAAGGTCTCGACCCGAAACGTCACCCATTCCTTCTCTCCAGAGATGCTGCCTGTCCCGTTGAGTTACTCCAGCATTTTGCGACTAACTTATGTTGATTAGATAATCAGTTTACATTTCGAAGGTTAAGAACTAAATACAGGTCAAGATATTAAAGAGATCGTCCCGATCTTTTTATGGGCAGTGCTCCGAGTTATGCAAACCTGAGAGCAAACTAGACCTGGGTTTAACTTCTCTCTGAGAAATGGCAGCTCTTACACTCCCTCAGCCTGGATCATGGACCTTCTGGCTGGGAAGTGAGGCTGAAAAGCCCCACTTTTCAATACTCATCTTCTTCTCGCACTCCTCCATAATGTTTCAGACTGTTGATAACATTTTTGGCAAGAAATTCATCTCCAGCCCAGATCTCTAAACAAGTTACATTGTGCGTTCAGTCGATTACACTCTTCCTTCAATATTTATTTAATTGATGTTGATGATACCTAATTATCGACAATGTTCAACGGTCTAGGTTGTAACAGGATGGGATACTCTAACATAGTTTTCTACTCTGACATAGAAAGCAGAACATTCTGTAGATACTCACCAATTCAGTCAGCATCCGTGGAGGCAGAAACATTGTAACATTTCAGATCTATGACTTTTCATCAATTCTGATGTAAAATATTAACTTTGTTTCTGCTCTAGATTTTCATCATCTGCAGGTTTATGCTTTTTGATTGGTATATCATATGCTTGGTGCTAACCACTGGAGATATATCTATTGGTGCTCTTTAAGCCCCCTTTGATTTTGGGTGGCACAGTGGCGCAGCGGTAGAGTTGATGCCTTACAGTGCCAGAGACCAGGGTTCAATCCCGACTACGGGTGCTGTCTGTACGGGGTTTGTATGTTTTCCCTGTGACTGCATGGGTTTTCTCCAGGAGCTCCATTCTCCTCCCACATTCCAAAGATGTGCGGGTTTGTTGGTTAATTGTTTTCTGTAAATTGTCCCAAGTACGTAGGATATGACTAGTGTACAGGTCGGCGTGGACTCGGTGGGCCGAAGGGCCTGTTTCTACGCTGTATCTCTCAAACAGCCTCAAAAAGGCTGGCAGTATCATCAAAGACCCACACCATCCTGGCCACACACTCATCTCTCTGCTCCCTTCAGGTAGAAGGTACAGGAGCCTGAAGACTACAACAACCAGGTTCAGGAATAGCTACTTCCCCACAGCCATCAGGCTATTAAACCTGGCTCGGACAAAACTCAGATTATTAATAACCAATTATCTGTTATTTGCACTTGATCAGTTTATTTATTCATGTGTGTATATATATATATATTACGGTATATGGACACACTGATCTGTTTTGTAGTAAATGCCTACTATGTTCTGTGTGCTGAAGCAAAGCAAGAATTTCATTGTCCTATCTGGGACACATGACAATAAACTCACTTGAACTTGACCTATCACTTTACCCAGATTCTGAAGCAGATACTCTGTCCCGATCTCTGTCCCAGGAAGAAATTCCCAGGAGGAGAGAGGAAAATATTCAAGGATGTGCCCAAGGGTCACACCATCTACCTCGTGACACAAACTACTCAGATCCAAGGTTCCTGGGTTGATAGCAACTTGGAATGTCCTGAATGGTTCAGTGCCATTGCAAGTTCTTCATTTCATGGAATCCCTGCTATTGTTTCTTTATAATAATTTGATTTAGTTGATAACTTTAACAGACAGTAGCAAAAACGTACTGCATATATAAAAAAGTGATCTCATTTAAAGAGTGTTGCCGCTATGAATGTGAATATAGATGCTTCTTCATGGCATATGTAACTAAAGTTATTACTGGTTACTTTCAAATTTTAATAAATTAATAAAACGTTTTGACTGAGATTAGTATCCATTACTGAATAGAACACAGCACCAGGGAAACAGCAATAAACAATAACAAAGTAAAAATGGTATGTTTGACTCTCCCCGGTGTACTTCTTGTATTCACTAGAAGATGTTTTAACAGACGCAGCAGTTTTTGATGAAATATTTAAAAAAAAAAATAGTTTCAACCTTTTAAAAGTACCTGCTGAGTGTGACTTTTATGACATTTCTT
Source organism: Amblyraja radiata (assembly GCF_010909765.2). Classification (NCBI taxonomy): domain Eukaryota; kingdom Metazoa; phylum Chordata; class Chondrichthyes; order Rajiformes; family Rajidae; genus Amblyraja; species Amblyraja radiata. The sequence continues at coordinate 96,476,924 of NC_045960.1, forward strand.
TGTTCTTCAAAATCCAGAGGGTTTGACTCCATTATCAAGATTTATTTAAAAATGAAATACCGTGGCAATATAGCGCAGAAAACACTGAACATTTTCAGCCCAAACATTGACGGCAGCCAGGACATGCAACAATTTATGAGTTCATAGGTTCTAGGAGCAGAATTAGGCCATTTGGCCCAGCAGGTCTACTCTGCCATTCAATCATGGCTGATCTATCTTTCTCTCTCAACCCCATTCTCCTGCCTTCTCCTCATAACCTCTGACACCCTTACAAATCAAGAATCTGTCAATCTTCAACTGAAAAATATCCATTGATGTCCTCGACAGCTGTCTGTGGCAATGAATTCCACATACATCTGCCTAAAGGAATTATTCCTCATCTCCTTTGTCAAGATACGTCCTTTTATTCTGAGGTTGTGGCCTCTGGTCATGTACGCTCCCACTAGTGGAAACATCCTCTCCACATCCAAGTCTTTCACGATTCGGTTAGTTTCAACTTGTCAGCTTCTTTAGTCCTTGTAACTATGCACATTTGCAGACAGGGTTCTGTACACCTGTAACCATTTAAATCCAGAAAAGCAACACTAGATATAAGACTAACGTTCTCCAAACTTCTGTGTCAATTTACTCCCAATTGCTGCACCCACCAACCTCCCACCAGCTCTACTTCTCTGCAGCAACCCCATACATGCTCTATACACAAGGAGCAATTTTGACCGACAAAGTGCTGGAGCAACTCAGCAGGTCAGGTAGCATCTCTGAAGAAAAGGAATAGGTGACCTTTCAGGTCAGAGCCCTTCTTCGTCATTACTCTGGTGAGTGAAATTCTCATAATCTCAACCCTGAATGGTTGACTCCATACTTTGAACCTCAAGTCTCAGCGGAGGTAGAGAGTTGGTGAGATTTCTTTGTGATTGTATCAATGTGTTTGACCCTTTTCTTCCTCAGATGATATGAAATTCTCTCATTCATGCAACCTACTGTATCACACAAGACATTGACAAGTCCTTTGAGTGTTATGACAATAGGCAGTCAGGTGGGTGGGTTTATATTGACTACAATCAACGCATAGACAATGTAACTGCTGACCCTGTTAATTAGAAATGAATCTGGACTGCTGGCAAAATAATTTGGATTGTAGTGCCTTTGTGAGAAATGTAGTGAAATGCTCTGATCTGCAGTACACTGTAAGACTTCAGCAGGATAACTTGATGTTGATGGATTGAAAATAACTTTTTACCGAAAATGTAATGATCCATATATGACTCCGCAATTTGTTCATTAATACAATTAACATTAATCAGAAATTAGTCTTGACATTTCCTTATTCCCCCTTAGCCTCCACCTCAGAATCAAGAACAGTACAATAAACATAGCTACAACAGATAATAAAATACTACAAACAACTTTGGACCAATTTAAATGCTTGATGAATTTACTAAATGTACATAGTTCTTGAAATAGAGATATGACAGATAATAGAATCAATTCACTCAAAGTAGATAATTTTTAAATCGTGCAAAGTAAAATATAAAATAGCTCATTAAATAAAGAGTCATGGATACATTTAACAATCAGCACGGCAGCACCTCAAGGCTGCGTGTTCAGCCCCCTGCTGTACTCACTCTATACTCATGACTACGTAGCCGGACATAGTGCGAACTACATCATCAAGTTCGCTGATGACACCACTGTTGTGGGACAAATCACTGATGGTGACGAGTCAGAGTATAGAAGTGAGATCGACCGATTGACCAAATGGTGACAGCATAATAACCTGGCTCTCAACACCAGCAAAACCAAGGAACTGATTGTGGACTTTGGAAGGGGTAGGATGGGGACCCGCAATCCCGTTTATATCAACGCGACGATGGTGGAAAGGGTCAAGAACTTCACATTCCTGGGCGTGCATATTTACGAAGATCTTTCCTGGACCCAGCACACTGATGCAATTATAAAGAAAGCACATCAGCGCCTCTACTTCCTGAGAAGATTACGGAGAGTCGGTATGTCAAAGAGGACTCTCTCGAACTTCTACAGGTGCACAGTAGAGAGCATGCTGACTGGTTGCATCGTGGCCTGGTTCGGCAACTTGAGCGTCCAGGAGCGGAAAAGAATGCAGAAAGTTGTGACCACTGCCCAGGCCATCATCGGCTCTGACCTCCCCACCATCGAAGAGATCTATCGCAGTCACTGCCTCAAAAAGGCTGCCAACATCATCAAGGGCCCACACCATCCTGACCACACACTCATCTCTCCGCTGCCATCAGGTAGAAGGTACAGGAGCCTGAAATCTGGTACATCCAGGTTCAGGCTATTAAACACATCATCAAACAAACTCTGAACTATAACAGCCTATTGCACTTTATCTGTTTATTTATGTGATATATATATGGTCCATGCTATATAGACACACTGAACTGGTCTGTATTTATGCTTACAATATCCTGTTGTGCTGCAGCAAGCAAGAATTTCATTGTCCTATCTGGGACACATGACAATAAACTCTCTTGACTTGACCTGACTTGACCTGACTTGACTTGAATGCAATGTGATGATCTTTCCCTTCTCCTTTACATTGACTCCCTGTACCTCCTAAGGGGTATAAATGGGGATAGGTGAGGGTGTGTGGAAACACAAGCCTTTAATTTTTCCTAAACCTTCTCGTATCCTGGAATTAAGTACATGCAGATGAACCTGGTCCTTTAAACAGCTAGCTAGCCTGTTTCAGTGGTGATGAACACCTTGCCTGTGATGCTGTTGAGAATTCACCTGCTTCTCTTGGAAAAAAAGCCATGCAATGCATTCATCCGTGGAGGCAGATGTCTCTGGTAATAAAATCCAAATCTCAAAGTTGACCCGTGGCTCAACCCTGTAGAAATGGCTCCAGCAATCACATCCTTGGCAATGAGTAACAGTAGCCCGGTGGTTGTGGAAATAACCTGGTGACTTCTTAAATAACTGGAACCAATTTTACTGTCTATTTGTTCATTATGGGCTGGAACACTTTCAGGCTCGGGCCACTAAACCACTTTGCTCTGTTATTTTCACTTTACCTTTCCTCAGCGACTGTCATTTGCACAGCGCTTGGTTTAATTGCATTTCTAAATACAGTCGCTCCCCGACTTATATAAGGGTGAAATCCCGTGGACCCTTGCATGTCAGATGTTACACAAGTTGGAAACAGAAGTGCTATTGCGCAGGTGTAAATTTATATTTGACGTGGAGACCAGTGGGAACTCTGATGCGTCGACTATGGGTGAGCTCTGGCACAGAGACCATGGGGGAGGCTTTAACACGGAGACCATGGTGGAGCTCCGGCACGGAGACCAGGGGGGAGCTCCAGCACGGAGACCATGGGGGAGCTCCGAGGCAGAGACCATGGAGGAGGCTTTAACACGGAGACCACTGGGGAGCTCTGGCACGGAGACCATGGGGGAAGGTTTTAACACAGAGACCACGATGGAGCTCCGGCACGGAGACCAGGGGGGAGCTCCGAGGCGGAGACCACGTTGGTGTCAGTGGGCTTAAAGAATTACTTCCATTAGTGCGAGTTTACGTAATACACCTATAATGTAAGTCAGGGAATGCCTGTACATGGTCCAGCATCATAAAGTACAGCAAAGTGCTCACACCACAGAAGCAGGGCCATTTGGTCCAACCGTCCCATGCTGCTGCTGCTCTTGCTCCGCATTGATTATCATTAGCGTATGAGAGAATAGGAGCTTGAGTAGGCCTCATGGTCCTTCAACCTTGCTCCAACATTCAACTGGCCTCGTCTCCTCCACTGTATCAGTTCCCCGTAGCCTTTCAATTTTGAAATACCCTTCAATGATCCAGTCTCCACAGCTGCCCAGATAGTGAATTCTAGAAATTCATCATCCTCTGCAAGATAAAGTTCCGACATACCTCAGTGTTAAATGGTCCCCCTTTCAAATTGTGGCCATGTCCCTTCATTCAGCATTCTTCCACTGATGGAGTATATCGACATCAACCCTGTTTTGCCTCCTCTGCAGCTTATATGTTTCCATAAGATCATACATCTTTCTTCTAAACTCCAAAGAAGAGACCCAATTTCTTCAGCAGCTTTCAAGAGGCCCAACCCTCTCATTCCAAGGATTTGTCAAGCCACAACGTAACCTTTGAACCTTTTCCTGCTTCCCCTTGAATACTTAGAGCAATGAAGGTTGTCAAAGATAAGATAGAGGTCAGATGGAAAGTGGGACAGAGCATTGGCAGATGGAATATAATGCCGTGGAAATGCATTTTGGTAGGTCATAGAGGTAGGTAAGACACACACAGTAAATAGTTGGGTGCTAAGAAATGTGTGAAGGGTTGATCGATAGCGTGGAATAGGTGGGCCGAAGACCCTGTTTCCATCGACCCTTAATTAATCAAAAACAAATGATTTTAGTGTAGGATTAGTGCAAATGAGTGGTTGAGATTGACAAAGATGCAAAGGGTTGAACGGTCTGTTTTAGTGCTGTACGACTCAATAACAACAGTGGCAATGAGAGAATAAGTATTTGCAGATCCCTATGTCAAAGCATTAAACAAAGAACAGCTCCTATCTTTTGATCCAACTCAAAATATTACATTGTCTTTCCTTCCTTGCCTCTGTTTTCTGTCATATTTCATCAGCCCTCTGAAACACTTAATTAAATCGTTAGATGAAAGTTACTCACTTGGAATTTTTGAAGCCATTTGATGACATTCCGTTTATGAGGTTGATTAAGAAGATTTAACACACGTGGAGTTAATGGCAAATTAATTTGACTGGGCATGAGCACTTATTGGTGGAGAGCCACTGAGAGTCCTGCACAGATGTGCTCTAAGTCCCTGCTTTTCATTCACCTGTAAAGTAATATGTAGGAGGGCAAGTCTAAAGCCAATATAAAACCTGATGATGACAGTTCGCTTTTATAGGCAGGAGCAGAGTTGCTGGCGAGACCAGCCTTTATTGCCTATCCTTAGCTGTCCTTGAGAAGGTGAGAGCAAGCTGCTTCCTAGAGCTATTATCTGTGTAGCAATGCTGCCCCTGTAGTCTGAAGAAGGGTCTCGACCCGAAGAACATCACCTATTACTTTTCTTCTGAGATGCTGTCTGACCCACTGAGTTACTCCTTCATTTTGTGTCTATCTTCGCTGAAAACTAGCGTCTGCAGTTCCTCCCTACACAAAGTTACCCATTTCATGAGGCTGCCCTGTGTGCTGGCTTTCTGTGTTTCGCACACAAGGACCTGCACATCTGCAGATTTTCTCCTTTTAAATAAGACTCCGTTCTTTTGTTCTTCCTTCCAACTTCATATTTTCCTACATTCTATTACGTGTTAAATCGCGAATATGAATACCAGCATAATATTGTTAGTCCAGCTGGCAATTTTTTGTGTGTGCGAATTCTCAAAAAATCTTGTTTTTCTCCTTAATTCCTGTGATCTCACCTCATTTTTCTGCTCATTTTTTTTCCTTTCTTTTTTTTTCTGCTGGGGTGGGAGATTGCAACCTTCACGTGGTCCACCCTGTTTCGACTAACGCAATCAATCCGACATGCACAAACAAATAGATCAAATAGAACAAGTCGACCTACAACTTTAGGCTGTGCATGCCATGCGCAAGAAGAGGATTTTTCTGCTTTCCTCTGATATACATGAGACGTATAATCAATGAATCAAGATATTCATTAAGATCTTCATTACAATCTTCACTTCTGGTACTCATTTGGAAAACTAATTAAGTGCCCTTTTTATTAACTAAATTAATGAGATATAACTCAAGTATAAGTACAGCTGAAGTGAACAGAATCCATTCGAGGAACAAAATGCAAACCACGACTGTTAAAATAAGAGATAAAGTATGGCACAATGGTGCAGTGGACAGTGCTGATGCCTCACAGCTCCATTGATCTAGGTTCTGTGCGGCTGGAGATTGCGTGTTCTCTCTGTGATTGCTTAAGGGCCTGTCCCACGAGCATGTGACCAGCATGCGGCAAGCACGACCAAACCGGAAGCGGAGGCCACGCGGAGGTCGAGTGAGTGACGTGAAGTTCGAGCGAAGTCCGCGGGAAGTTCGCGCGTGACGTACGGCGTCAAGACACTGCGTACGGCATCGAGACGCTGCGCGCGCCCGTCGAGGCGGTGCATATGGCGTTGAGGCAGCTGCGGGCTGGCAGGCCGTTGCCGCGTGGAATTTTTAAACACGGTCAGTTTTTCGGAGCACGTACAACCCCATACAGCTCCAGCGATCGAAGTGGGATCGGCCCCGCGAGGCCGTACGGCTCAAGCGACCACGTTAGGTCGCTCTTGCCGCATGGAGTCGCATGCTCGTGGGACAGTCGCGCTTGCCGCATGGAGCCGCATGCTCGTGGGACAGTCGCGCTTGCCGCATGGAGCCGCATGCTCGTGGGACAGGCCCTTTAGGTTTCTCTTGGGTTCTATGGTTTTGTCCCATATCCCTGTAAAAGGATTGGAGATTGAAAAAAATCGCCGGGCTATGGGTGAAGTGCAGGAATAGTTGGGTTTAATTGGATCTATGGCAGAAATAACCATGTAATGGTTGATGGGTTCATTGGATACCATAACTTACTACTAGTGTAGTTGGCTGGTGGGAGTATTGGGGAAATTGATTTGCAAGTGTGTCAAAATAGATGTACATGAAATAAGCAGGGGAGTGGGAATGATGGGATTGTTCTGAGGACTGGCATAGCCTAGATGGGCCGAATGGCCTCCTCTGTTGTGTGATACATGAAACAAGCGGTAGATGAACCAGTAAATGAATAAAGGTCATCTAAACTTTTGAACAAACAAAATAGAATCTCAGGTTCCGTTTAGGATGGTTTTAAGAAAAATGGGAGAAAAACAAAAGCTACCATTTTTCTGATGAACTTTAGAGATACAAAGTGGAAACAGGCCCGTCGGCACACCAACTCCGTGCCAACCAGCGATCACCCCATACCCCATATCGTACACACTAGGGACAATTTACAATTTTACCAAAACCAATTTTGTCTTTGGATTGTGGGAGGAAACTAGAGCACCCAGAAAAACCCCACACTGTCACAGGATGAACGTAAATACTCCGTACAGACAGCAGCTGCAGTCAGGATCGAACCCAGGTCTTGAACCAAGGCAGCAACTCTACCACTGTGCCACTGTGCCACTGTGCCGCCACTGAAGAAAATTCCCAAACAACTAAGTCATATATTTGCATTGTGATTTGCAACATAATCTTCACACTGAAACTCTAATGGAACAATATTATCTGTGGCATTGTGCTTGAATGGTTTTCAGTTTGTGACCCAGAATTAATGGGAGAACAGAACACAGTGTGCCTTGTGCAGGATATAAAGCCAGGTTAACTGGTTGCTTATGGCTGTTAGGGAAGTAAGTGCACTGAGGATAGAACATAGGAGTGTGTGACAGACCAGAGTTGAGTTTCCATCTCCTCACTCAGAGATAATTGTTTGAACGATTCCTTTCTCTTGCTGGTGATGAGGAATACATTAAAGTAATGGCAGGTTAGTTCCTGGTGGCTCTGGATCCACAGTCCATTTGCTTCCTGTAATTCACCACAAAGTGGTAATGTCAAGATCAGAAGAGAACCCTTTCTCTTTGTTCACCGGATGAAGGTGTTACTGCCAAGAGCAGCATTTGATCCCCAACAAGGACGTGATCCACCGAATGGAACCAGCGCCACTGTGTGGCAAGGATGCTCCTTTAATGCTTCCATGGTAGTCCATCATCAGGTGGGTCAAAGCAGGTAGACAAAATGCCGGAGTAACCTACAAACCTGCACGCCTCAGGAATATGGGCGGAAATTGTAGTACACGGCGAAAACCCGTGCAATCACACGGAGAATGTACAAACTCAGGATCAAACCCAGGTCTTTGGTGCTGCAAGGCAGCAACTCTACCGCTGCACCACTGTGCCACAAAATCTACCCAACTTAAGCCCCTGTCACACTGTACGAGGTAATTCATGAGTTCTCCCGCGTTTTCCCCTGATTCGAACTCGGAGAATGTCCGTAGCGGGTCCGTGGATGTCTCGTAGCGGCTCGTAGCGGCTCGTAATGCTAACGGTAGGTGTAAAAAGTAACCATTTTTTTCATCACGAGTATTCTTTTACTCGTGGACATTTTTTGCAGGGATGAAAAAACGTCACGAGTTTACCGGATGTCCCGAGTACCTACAGTTAGCATTACGAGCCTATGACGAGACATCCACGAACTCCTACGGACCCGCTACGGACATTCTCCGAGTTCGAATCATGGGAAAACTCGGGAGAACTCGTGAATTACCTCATACAGTGGGACTGGGGCTTTAGAACCAACAATTTCTTCACTTTTACCGGTTACTCATCTGAAAGGTTTACCCTGTTTCTCTCTCCGCAGATGCTGCCTGGCCTGCTGAGCATTTCCCCCACATTCTGTCTGTTATTTCAAATTTGTAGCCTCTGTGGTTTTTGACCATCAGTAAATGCAATCTTAGTTTGTATGCCAGCCATGCGCAGCAAAGTAGCGCGCGTGCTCTACCAGTGACAGTTCCAATAACTGTTCTCTGCAATCCATCACCGTTTTCCTCAGTGTCCATCTCATTGCTAATTTAATGTTCTCTGCAAATTCTGTGGTTGAACCAGGCATGTTTTTAAGCCTGAACCTCTATTACATTGCTTGGCTGCAAATTTCTGAGGGATTTGAGTGCAGTTTATTTTTTAGCTGTGTCAGGAATCTTGCCATAAGATCTCTGTACGTGTTCCTTGCTTTGCACTGTTCAAGTGTTCCCTTGATTTGCTTTTTGTTCTGCGAGAGGCTGGTGTTCTTATTGATTATGAAGAAAATGTTGAAGATTTTGCTTGATACTGATTTCTTTCTCTGTTTGGTGCCACAGCTGATGCATTGGCCTTTACTGTTTTCCTAGATCCCCTCCCACTCCCACTGTCTTTGAACCGCTTAATGTGCTGTGTAAACCACAAAATGTTGGAACAACTTCACCTCTGGCAAACTCCCCTCCGCAGCCTCCAACCTTATTGTTCCCCAGCCCCACTGCCTGCTTCTATCTACTCCCCTAAATCCACAAACAGGTCTGCCCTGACAGACCCATTGTTTAGAAACATAGACAATAGGTGCAGGAGTAGGCCATTCGGCCCTTCGAGCCTGCACAGCCATTCAATATGATCATGGCTGATCATCCAACTCAGTATCCTGTACCTGCCTTCTCTCCATACCCCCTGATCCCTTTAGCCACAAGGGCCACATCTAACTCCCTCTTAAATATAGCCAATGAACTGGCCTCCACTACCTTCTGTGGCAGAGAATTCCAGGGATTCACCACTCTCTGTGTGAAAAATGTTTTTCTCATCTCAGTCCTAAAAGATTTCCCCCTTATCCTTAAACTGTGACCCCTTGTTCTGGACTTCCCCAACATCGGGAACAATCTTCCTGCATCTAGCCTGTCCAACCCCCTAAGAATTTTGTATGTTTCTATAAGATCCCCCCTCAATCTTCTAAATTCTAGCGAGTACAAGCCGAGTCTATCCAGTCTTTCTTCATATGAAAGTCCTGACATCCCAGGAATCAGTCTGGTGAACCTTCTCTGTACTCCCTCTATGGCAAGAATGTCTTTCCTCAGATTAGGAGACCAAAACTGTACACAATACTCCAGGTGTGGTCTCATCCAGACCCTATACAACTGCAGTAGAACCTCCCTGCTCTTATACTCAAATCCTTTTGCTATGAATGCCAACATACCATTCGCTTTCTTCACTGCCTGCTGCAGTTTCTCCATGCTCTTTCCTCACAGAGCTCATCTCCAAATACTTTGACTCCATCCTACCCCCCTTGTCCAGTCCCTTACAACCTATATCCGAGACACCTCACACTCCCTCTTCAACTCTTCAATAACTTTCAATTTCTGGGACTCCGTTGCCTCATTTTTACCATGGACGTCCAGTCCTTTTACACGTCCATCCCCCACCAGAAAGGTCTCAAGGCCCACCGGTTCTTCCTCCACCTGAGATCCTATTAATTTTCCTCTACTGACACTTTCCCCCACCTGCCCTCAACTTCACCAACTTCTCTTTTCACTCCTCTCACTTCCTCTAAGTTAAAAGTGTAGCCATGGGGACTCGTACGGGCCCCAGCTATGTCAACTACCTATTGCAAAGTCGCTATCCCCCATTCTCAATGTTGTATCTGCTCCCAAGATTAGCCTTTCCATTGTAGGACATCCGAGATGCCCTCCTCGTATATATGGTCCCCCCCCCCCCCCGCTGCCATAGATAGATCCCAGCTTCCCTCTGTCCCCTAGTTCTGCTCTCGCTCCCCCTCTTCCCTGATGCAACAATGATAGAGTTCCCCTGATCCTCGCCTCTCCCCATGCTCCCTCGGCAAACTCCTGGAGTCAGTCATCCCTTCCCACCCAAACCAGCTCTCCCCAGCTACTTTCCCCCGCGACTGCAGGAGATGCAACACCAGCCCCTATACCTCCCCCCTCACATCTTTCCAGGAGCCCCAGCATTCCTTCCAGGTGAGATAGAGCTTGACGTGCACTAACCTCCTCTGCCGTTCATGGAGTCAGTAGTTTCCAGGAAGCTTTGCAACCTCTCATTGCATCTCTCTCCCCAGTAATATTTCCCGCCCACACCACGTCTATTTACTGATCTTCCTCCGTCAGCTGCTAATTTGCACGACGGACTGTACTGAGGTGCTCACAGCTCGGCATCGCACCACAAAATTACACAGGAACCAAACTCTGACTCTGGAATCATTAATCACTGACAGGCACCAGGGAGACACAACCAGTGGGTCACAATTAGCTGCTACAAGGGCAAGTAGGGCGGCAGGCACGCAAGTCTCGGGGAGAACAAAATAAAACAGACTTTTGCAACCAGGCACATGTGATAAACCCATCAGCTTTAGCCTGTGGAAATGTACTCTGCTGCAGGAAGAAGAGATGGCTGTTCTCCGCTACATGCAGCTGTTTTATTTGTTTGGCAAGCCGTGTTAACATGACCTTTACAATTCAGCAAGGTTCGAGCGGTACACTTTCCTCTTGCGAAAAAAACCCGCCATCAGTGATGATTTCCAGGCTTTTCGTAAATAATGACGGTGCGGCTAATAAAATGCGCTCTCTGACTGTTCAGTGGAGTCTTTTTTTTAAATTCAGGGAGAGAATTGAATAAAGTGGATCGTTCATGAGAGAAATGATACTGTGCTGCTGGTAGAATCCTGTAATGGGGACCACAGATCTGAAACATTCACAACAGGCAAATGCATATAATATAAATGATAGCATCTAACGCTTTAATTTGCATCCAATCCACGAGCATGTATATTTCTAATGATATACGTGCAACTGCACTGAAGGAGGTAGTTTGGCCCATCACATTCATGCCAGCTCCCAAGGCAGCAATTCCATTTTCCACTCTCCTTATTTCCCTGCACCCTTGCAACTCGTTCTCTCACACACATGCCCATCAACTGTCTGTATTGGTATTGCCATTAACCTGTAGTCAGGGCTAACTTATGGTGGCTAACTAGCTCATGCCATGGGGTGGCACGGTGGCGCAGCGGTAGAGTTGCTGCCATACAGCGCCAGAACCCCGGGTTCAATCCTGACTACGGGTGCTGTCTGTACACAGTTTGTACGTTCTCCCCGTGACCACGTGGGTTTTCCCCGGGTACACCAGTTTCCTCCCATACTCAAAAGACAAATAAGTTTGTAGGTTAATTGGCTTTGGCAAACATTTTAAATTGTACCTAGTGTGTAGGATAGTGGTAATGTACGAGGATCGCTGATCGGTGCGGGCTCGGAGGGCTGAAGGGCCCATTTCCGTGCTGTATCTATAAACTAAGCTTATCGGCATGGCTTATAACCATATAACCATATAACAATTACAGCACGGAAACAGGCCATCTCGGCCCTTCTAGTCCGTGCCGAACACTTATTCTCCCCTAGTCCCATCTACCTGCACTCAGACCATAACCCTCCATTCCTTTCCCGTCCATGTACCTATCCAATTTATTTTTAAATGATAAAATCGAACCTGCCTCCACCACGTCCACTGGAAGCTCATTCCACACAGCTACCACTCTCTGAGTAAAGAAGTTCCCCCTCATGTTACCCCTAAACTTCTGTCCCTTAATTCTCGTCATGTCCTCTTGTTTGAATCTTCCCTACTCTCAATGGAAAAAGCTTATCCACGTCAACTCTGTCTATCCCTCTCATCATTTTAAAGACCTCTATCAAGTCCCCCCTTAACCTTCTGCGCTCCAAAGAATAAAGACCTAACTTGTTCAACCTTTCTCTGTAACTTGGTTGCTGAAACCCAGGCAACATTCTAGTAAATCTCCTCTGTACTCTCTCTATTTTGTTGACATCTTTCCGATAATTTGGCGACCAAAATTGTACACCATACTCCAGAATTGGCCTCACCAATGCCTTGTACAATTTTAACATTACATCCCAACTTCTATACTCAATGCTCTGATTTATAAAGGCCAGCACACCAAAAGCTTTCTTTACCACCCTATCTACATGATAGGCTTTGGGATGTGGGCAGAAACCAGGGATGGTGGGGTGCCTGCAGTCACAAAGTGGATGTAAGAAATTCACTGACTGCGCCTGAGGTCAGGATCGAACCTGCACCGCTGGAGCTGTGAGGCAGCTGCACTATCTGTGGCACAATTAATCTGGATGACATCATTCCTTCCTTCCTTCCATGTCGTGAGAAATAAGAAATAATATGAGATATCTTTCAAAACAACTATGAACCTCATTGAAGACCCTTGGACTATCTTTGATCGGACTTTACTGGACTTTATCTTGCACTAAACGTTATTCCATTCATCGTGTATCTGTACACTGTGAATGGCTCGATTGTAATCATGTAATATCTTTCCGCTGCCTGGTTAGCATGCAACAAATGTTTTCACCGCACCTTGGTTCACGTGACAATAAACTCAACTCAATTCAATATAGGACCTGGGCTTTCCTTCGCAAAACCCCTTAAAATGTAGGGCCTTGATACAACACACCGCGGTTACGTGATGAGAAGACACATGATGACCTGAAGAGTGACAATATGCTGTACAATAATGAAAAGAGAGATGCTGCAAGAGATGAAGTTCAGGGTGTAGGTCCTGGGGAGACATAAATCAAAACTGGCAGCGTAACAACAGAGACAACATGAATTGCTGCTGGGAGAAACTGCTCCAGGAGTGACGGCTGATGTGACACAACTCCTAACTCCAAACAGAGTTAACACACTGTGACAGGAGCTTTGGATGTAATAGACCCGCTGGGCTTGAATTCAGTGATAGCAACACAGACACAGGGTTGGAAGGACAGGCGCACGGTGATTAGAGGCACCGTTGAATATATGACGTGGTAGATGTTTTGGGAGAAAAATAATGGAAGTATCTTCTGAGGAGGTTCAAATACCGGAGAGCACAACTCCAGACGGGCAAAGATTATTTATTTTCCTCAACAAGGGGATGGAGGAGATTTGTAACCCAGCTCTCAGGGTTTAGTTTAGTTTAGTTTAGTTTAGAGATACAGCGCGGATTAAATCGGATAAGGGCGAGTTTTTAACACTGCCTAAGGATATTAACAAGAGGTTTGCCCAATTTTATCACAATTTATATACATCTAAAATAAATACAGATGTAAGTAAAATTACAAATTTTTTAGATAATTGCAAGCTCCCAAAATTGGATAGTTTAGAACAAGAGCAATTAGGAGCACGGATTACTAGTGAAGAAATAAAACAAATAATAAACTCACTGAAAAATGGGAAGACCCCAGGACCAGACGGTTTTAGTAATGAATTTTATAAAAGATTTCAGGAGTCAATTATACCAAGATTATTCAATTTATACACGCAGGCTTATACCGAAAATAAACTACCAGAAACCCTAGCAGAAGCAACAATAACACATACCAAAAAAAGATAAAGATTTAGATGAACCGGGTTCTTATAGAGCTATTTCACTACTAAATACGGATCAGAAAATTTTAGCAAAGATTCTAGCTAGAAGGCTAAATATTTATATTAACAATTTAATAAATACGGATCAAACGGGATTTATACCCAAAAGACAATCATTTAATAATTTGAGAAGGCTTTTCAATATAATGTACTCTCATAATGAGGACAATGAAGATATTTCAGTTATCACGCTGGATGCAGAGAAGGCATTTGATCAAGTAGAATGGCAGTATTTATACAAGGTACTCCAAAAATTCAATATGGGAGAGAATTTTATTAGATGGGTTAAACTACTTTACGATAGACCTACGGCAAGAATATTAACTAACAATACGCTATCTCCAAAATTTTACTTATCAAGGGGTAATAGGCAAGGGTGTGCCTTATCACCATTGCTATTTGCCCTTATGATAGAACCGTTGGCCGAAAGGATTAGAAATCACCCGAATATTCACGGATATAACACTAAGGATTCAAAGAATAAAATTTCACTATATGCTGATGATATTCTTTTATATATTACTAATACACAAACGAGTATACCCACCTTATTAACACTAATTGAGGAATTCGGCTCTTTTTCAGGATATAGAATAAATTGGGATAAAAGCGAAATTATGTCTTTAAAACCACAGGATTCGAGACACTTACTAAAATTCCCCTTCAAAATTGCAACAGAAAAATTCAAGTATCTGGGTATTCAAATTACAAGAAGACACAAATCATTATTTAGTGCCAATTTTATACCACTATTAAATAAACTGAATGATATGATTAAATTTTGGAAAACACTTCCGCTCTCATTGATAGGTAGAATCAACGCTATAAAAATGACTTTCTTACCACAATTAATATATTTGTTTCAAGCGATCCCAATATATATTCCAAAATATTTTTTCAAAAAACTAGATTCCACTGTTACTAATTTTATATGGGATTACAGAACACATAGAATTCAACGAAAGCATTTGTGCAAATCTAAAGAAGTTGGGGGTTTATCATTACCTAACTTTATGTATTACTACTGGGCAGTGCATATTAAGAACATAATGTACTGGCTGGATAGTTCCACTCAGCAGTTGGAGTGGATAAGAATGGAGAAAGAGGAGTGCTATCCGCACGATATAGGAACGATCCTGCTCTCACCGATAAAATTGAATAGTATAATATACAAGAAGAACCCAATTATTCACAATATAATAAGAATTTGGAAACAAATAAAAGTATCCTTGAAATTAAATAATTTATCAGTACTAACCCCACTATTGAACAACCCCGCATTCAAACCTTCTCTCATCGACAACACATATCAACAATGGGATAGACTGGGGATTAGGAAAGTAGGGGATATGTATGAATTGGGTAAACTGTTATCATTTCAACAATTAAAATTAAAATTTAAATTGAAGGATAATCAATATTTTAAATATATACAGGTATGTGACTTTATGAAGAAATATATACATAGATTTCAAACTATATTTTTAGACCCTTTAGAAGAAGCAATGAATATTAAGGCTGATTCACAAAAATTAATTTCATACTTTTATAATAATATATTAGATAGAGAATCACCCTCAACAGAAGCACTAAGGGAAGATTGGGAACATGAGCTGATGATAAAGATCTCGAAGGATAGATGGGAAAAGTATTTGATGAATACACATAACTGTTCTATTAATAAAAGACATAATTTAATTCAATTCAAATTATTACATAGACTATATTATTCAAAAACGAGGTTGAATAAATTTTATCCAAACGTCTCTCCCAGATGCGATAAATGTTTGTTTCAAAACGCTAATTTAACACATTCATTTGTAGGATGTACAAAGTTGAATAAATTTTGGAGTGATATATTTGATATATTTACAAAGCTCTTCAAGTCAAGAATAGAACCCAAAATGGAATGGATTATATTTGGAATAATAGGAGAAGATACCAATTTAAATAAAGACCAAAATGTTTTTTTTAATTATGGGTTAATAATTGGAAAGAAATTGATACTTAAATTTTGGAAAAATACAACCATACCAACTGTTAAAATGTGGATTAGGAATATGATGGACATAGCACGCCTTGAAGAAATGAGACTCCGACTAATAGATAAATATGACCAATTCTTAAGGAGTTGGTCTCCTTTCATCGACTTTTTGGAATCATGTGATGCAGCGGTACCATAAGGATTGCTGATTTCAGTTCATGACGTGGATAGATCTACATCTCCGAATATAGATTTGAAAAATTCTCTTTTAAGGGGCCTTTTCTTCTATTTCTACTTTCCACCTTTTCTTTTTTATTTTATTTTTTTATTTTTATTTTTTATATCCACACTTCACATTTTTCTACTCTCTACCATCTATTTTTCCACTCTTTCCCCTTTCTATTGTTTTCTTTTTCTTGTCTTGCCTACTCATAACATAAAACTAGAGGTTGTACATAGAATGGATTACGGTATGACATAGTTGGCACCTAAAATTAGGTGCCACTGTATTGTTTTGTATTGTATTAACTTCTAATAAAAAAAAAACAAAAACAAAAAAAAAAAAAGAGATACAGCGCGGAAACAGGCCTTTCAGCCCACCGAGTCTGTGCCGACCAGCGATCCCCGCACACTAGCACTATCCTACATACTAGGGACGATTTACAATTTTACCAAACCAATTAGCCTACAAACTTGTACGTCTTTGGAGTGTGGGAGGAAACTGGAGCACCGAGAAAACCCACGCAGGTCATGGGGAGAACGTACAAACTGCGTAGAGAACCCGGGTCTCTGGCGCTGTAAGGCTGCAACTCTACCCCAGCGCCACCGTGCCACACTCGGTTGATAGCCCTATGATTGGAAGAGAAGTAAAGCAATGGAGAGTGATTAAATAGATTCGTAGAGATCATGAAAACTATATCGATGAGAATCCAACTCATCTGGGTCAGGAAGGACAGCAGGATGAAGGTTAAAAATGTATTCCAAAGTTAAACGCCCACTTCTGCAAGGAACCAGAGGCAACTATTTAATTATGTCAAGTTGTCCCAATGCTGTCAAAAGTGCCTGCTTTTTAATGAAGTATTAACTCGTGACCCCTGTCAGGGAATGTTGGTGGATGTCCTTCATCTTGCAGATGTTGAGTGTAAGGTCCATCTTCTTGTGAGCTTCGGTGAATGGGTTGACGTTGGCTTGGATTTCCATGTCTGCATATGGGTGAATGCAAAGATTATCTGCACACTGCCGCCAGACCTCTGAGCTGTGGTAGGGAGTTGACACTTGCATTTAGAGTGGAGTGGAGTCACTGCAGATTGATCCGTTTTCCATGAGTCATGGAGATGGGTTCCACGCCAGTGGGATGTTTGTTGGAGGGCAGCATTACAATGAGAAAGATTAAGAAAAGTGTTGGAGCAATGACATAGTCCCGTTTGACACCAAGTCTTCACCAAAATCAGTTCTATTGTGAGGTACGGACTGCTGGAGAAACTCAGCAGGTCAGGCAGCATCTGTGGAGGGAAATGGGCAGGAGACGTTTTGGGTTGGGGCACATCTTCAAAACTCTTCAAGTAGGAGTTGAATTTGAGGAGGGTGTCCCACTGTCTCTTCTGCTTGATGGATTCTGAGGTCATTTGAGGTATTGTGGCAAATGCTGATCCCTGTACATTTCTTGGAGTTGCCACATGGTGAAGTCCACAGTCTGAAGAAGGGTCTCAACCCAAAACATCATCTGTCCATTTCCCTCCACTGTGGCCGACTGCCCTTGTGGAGTTCCGCGAGCAGTTTCGGGGGTGTGGGAATATGGAAATTGCAGGGGGTGATGGGGCTGGAGAGTTGAGGAGGACGAGGTATGGAAGTACGAGGACAATACTCGCTAGAATTTAGAAGATTGAGGGGGGATCTTAGAGAAGGCAGGTACGGGATACTGAGTTGGATGATCAGCCGTGATCATATTGAATGGCAGTGCAGGCTCGAAGGGCCGAATGGCCTACTCCTGCACCTATTTTCTATGTTTCTATGTTTCTATGTAATACGGACAGACAGGAATGCATGGATGAGGGGTGTGGGTGTGCGGGGTGGGGGGGTGGCTCTGATGGAGATTGCGGGAGACAATGGAAATGGAATGGAGAGTGATGTTGAGCACAATGGGGCTGTTTCGTTGCAAACAGAAGCAAGGGTAGGCCATTTGGCCCCTTGCGCCCGCTCTGTCATTCAACAAGATCAGGGCTGCTGACTTTTTACCTCAGCGCCACTTTCCTGCACCATCCCCATTTCTCTGGGTGTCTAAATAAAACACTGGATGATGAACTGCAGACCCTGCAGCCAATGTGCCGTGTCTTCACCACCACACCCGCAATGCCACCCACTGCATTACCTGAGAGAATGAATTGCTGAAGATAGACCCGACCCGAAACGTCATCCATTCCTTCTCTCCAGGGATGCTGCCTGTACCACTGAGTTACTCCAGCTTTTTATGTCTATCTTCAGGTTTAAACCAGCATCTGCAGTTCGTTCCCACACAGAACGTATTGCAGTCTGTACAGTGAAGCTGAAGGGAAAGAGGAGTCAGCCTGTGGTGGAGGGGGGCAATGATACAGGCAGGGGCTGGGCGATGGGGTGTAGCAAGGAGCAAGCACTCCAGGACCAGGCATAATGCCAATAGGCTTGGACAACAGCTACGTGTCTTATTGGTTATTCTCTTTATTCAACAACCATCCCTCATTAGTGCTGCTTCTGCAGGGCTCATTCACAGAGAAAGGAAACGCTAATGCAAAGCCTAATAGAGTCACGTGGATCTCTGTAATGAGGGTGCAGTGTGTGTTTAACATGATATGGTGCAGTGTTTTCTCCTTGTCGTACATGAAACAGTGTCAAGATATTTCCACTCTATACAAGAAGCGTTGGGTATAATTGCACAAGCACCGTGATTCAGTTCCTCGTGCAACCTTGAAGCCTTAACTGAGGAGAGTGAGGCATGAGTTCAAATTCCCTCCAGGGCAAATGGGGAATATGAACTCAGTTAAATTAATAATCTGAAGTAAAAACTTGGTGTCAGTAATGATGACTACAAAAGTACCAGAGTGGTTCACTAACATCATTTGGGGATGGAAGTGGTTGGCTGCCCAGATCTACACATGACCCTTGACTCACAGAACTGTGGCAGCTTTTTAAATGCAATTTAGACAATAGACAATAGACAATAGGTGCAGGAGTAGGCCATACGGTCCTTCGAAGCCAGCATCGCCATTCAATGTGATCATGGCTGATCATCCACAATTAGTACCCCATTCCTACCTTCTCCCCATATCCCACCTTTCTTCTCAGTTGCTTCATGTAACGATCCAGTGAGCCATACGGCTCAAGGGCTATTAGGGATGGGTATTCAATACTGGCTTTGTTAGTGAAGCAATGGTGGCGAGGAGTGGGTATTAAATGGTGGCATTGTTAGTGAGTGAAGGGCAATTAGGTGTGGGTGTGGGTATTAGGTATTGGCCTTGTTAGTGAGGCAAGTGTAATTAGGGATAGGAATTAAATGCTGGCCTGGTTAGTGAGCCAAAAGATGGTACTGAATGCTTCATGAAGTGTGATAATCAGGGTGTGTGTTATATGCTGGCCTTGCTATTAAGCCAAGAGCAATAACAATGGGAGTTAAATGCTGGCCTTGCAAACGAAGGATAATATAGAACTAGTGTGAATGGTGATTGATGGTCGGCATAGATTGGATGGGCCGAAGGGCCTGTTTCTATGCTGTACCTCTAAAACTAAACATAACAAAAGACACCTCTTTCAAATTCAGAGATAAATAAAGTACTTTAAGATCTGCTCTGTTGGTCTCTGAAACTTCCCTAAGGTCATCCGGCTATTAAATACCACAAAGATTTGGGGCATTGTTTTTGTTTTTTTGCACTATTATTATTTCTGTGTTTGTTTTTATGTGCATGTATGTGTATGTGTATGTGTATGTGTATGTGTATGTATATATATATGTGTGTGTGTGTGTATATGTGTGTGTGTGTGTATATATATATATATATATATATATACACACACACAAACCCCTTCATCAGACTATTATATATAAATAGTCTGATAAAGGGTTTTGATCCGAAATGTCACCTATTCCTTTTCTCCCAAGATGTCTATCTACCCATTTATTTATTTATTTATTTATCTAGTCATCTACCAATCTATTTATTTATTTATTTATTTATTTATATAATGGAATGTGAGAAGGAACTGCAGATGCTGGTTTATATATAATAATAATAATAATAAATTTTATTTATGGGCGCAGGTCTCAAGGACACCTTACAAAAATTTAGCAGGTAGAGGAAAAACATGTAAGGGGAATGAAATAAATAGTAGAGACATGACGAGTACACAAAGTAAAGACAAAGTAAAAATATATGTGTATTAAGAATTGTTCTGTCTGGGATATATGACAATAGCACACTTGACTTGAGTCCAGAAGGGAGGCTTGGATGGGGATGACAATATAAGAAACCTTGTGACCACTGCATTTGCGACACCTCTTATAAAGAGCCCCCCATAATTGCCCCCAAAAAACGAGGGACCTCATCAGACCTGTCTGATCCCTGGTGCTGACATCAGAACCAGTCTCAGTGGTCAGCGCATCAACTCCCACCACCTTTCGTGTGAAGGAGGATTCCTTGACCCTCATCTCCTGAAGCTCAGCTCTAATTTTAAGATTATGGATTTTCCCACCATAAGAAAGAATGTAAGACATTAAGAAAGTAGGAGCAGGCAGAGGGTACATGGCCCCTAAAGCCTGCACCACCATTCAGTACGATGACTGCTGATCTGCTCCAGGTCCCAACTCCTCTTCTGCGCCTGTTCCCCACACCCCTCAATTCCACAATTGTGCATTCAACAATCCACCTACTTTCTCTTTAACCCACATTCTGTTCCAACGAAGGGTCCGTCACGAAACGTCGTCACTGTTTCTCTCTCCACACACAGTACCTGATGACGACTGTCTCCAGCTATTCTGCTTGGGATTATCAGCAACTGCAGATTTTGACTCATGTGAACATCAGGTGTGCTTCTCATGCAAAGGCAACACAATGTCTTTTGTGTGTCACAGAGGAACCCCTGTTTTAGACTGCGTTGAAAGGAACTATAGGGGGTGGTTTATACCGAAAATGAACACAAACGCTGAAGTATCTCAGCGGATCAGGCAGCATCTCTGGAGAAAAAGGATAGGTGACGTTTTGGGTTGGGAACCTTCTTCAGGCTGAAGTCTTAAGAAGTGTCCCATCCCGAAACGTCACCCGTCCTTTTTCTCCAAAGATGCTGCCTGACCTGTTGAGTCACTCCAGCGCTTCGTGTCTGCCTCAGTTCTGTGCTAGGTTATTAACTGAATATTGGATCTTTTTTTTAAAACACCTCCAGCACTTTTTGTCTAACTCTGCTTTATATCTCGTGAAAGTCCGATTTATTAACGTGGATGGGATTGAATACCTTTATTTGTCATTCAGACCTTTCGGTCTGAACGATAAGCACCTCTGATTGCAGAAACCCTATTATAGTGCGCTAACCTTCTCTGCAAATCTCCACCAGTTTCTAAATCACCCTGTCCTCTGCTGCTCCTCCTTTCAGACATCCTGTCACCTCCTCTGTGTGGCTAAAAGGCTTCTGAAGTGCACATTGCTAAGTGCTTTTCATGTCGATTGACCCATTCTTCTGCAGGAAAGGGCAACATAATGGCTGTAACAGGAGGCTCTAAATATTAACTAGTTGAGCCTACCATTGTCATGTGACCATAAGCAATTTAAAGCATTTCACTGGATAGAATTCTGATAGAGGAGAGCTCCAGAAGACACAGTGATAAGCACAGGCCACTCACTTTCTTTGCAGCTTCCTGCTTTCCTCTTTGTACATTTCCCTTTCTACAATTGGTGCCCACTGCTGGGTAAACCTGTTTTACCAGCCCTGGGGTGGACCCTCCTCCAGGGAACATAATGCCCCTGTCCCACTTCGGAAACCTGAACGGAAACCTCTGGAGACTTTGCGCCCCACCCAAGGTTTCCGCGCGGTTCCCGGAGGTTTTTGTCAGTCTCCCTACCTGCTTCCACTACCTGCAACCTCAGGCAACCTCCGGGAACCGCACGGCAACCTTGGGTGGGGCGCAAAGTCTCCAGAGGTTTCCGTTCAGGTTTCCTAAGTGGGACAGGGGCATAAGAAACACTACTCCAAGCTCACCTTTCACAGGGATCATCAAGGTGCAGAAAGTAGATGTTCTGTTTAGCTTAGTGTAGTTTAGAGATACTTGCCCGACGGCCCACCGACTCCACACTGACCAGCGATCACCCGTACACTAGCTCCATCCTACACATCGGGAAAACCGTCACAATTTTTACCGAAGCCAATTGACCTGCAACGTCTTTGGAATGGGGGAGGAAACCGGAGCACCCGGGCAAAACCCAAGCAGTCACAGGGAGAACGTACAAACTCCACACAGACAGCACCCGCATTCAGTATCGAACCTGGTGTCGTAAGGCAGCAGCTCTATCGCTGTGCCACTGTGCTGCCCTCAGGTAGTGCATGCTGATGCAAGACTCCTCACTACCCTCCTCATCCCATCTTGTCAGCAGTTCTTCTATCTCTTTCTCCGATATGTACAGGCTGTCCCCGGTAACAAACAGGCTCTGATTTTACAGACAGCTATATGTCTATTTTGTCCATAAGATGGATATTACACCAAAATCTGTCGATGTGGAACCATACCTCCACTGTATGTTAAGCGTACATGAATAATTTGAAAGAACTAATAGTGGGGGAGACACACAACTTGTGTATGTAGGCACATTGGACTTTTCAATTTAATATCATTATGGCAGACATTTGAGGAAGGACATTCTTGCTATTGAGGGAGTGCAGTGTAGGTTTACAAGGTTAATTCCAGGGATGGCGGGGCTGTCATATGCTGAGAGAATGGAGCAGCTGGGCTTGTACACTCTGGAGTTTAGAAGGATGAGAGGGTATCTCATTGAAACATATAAGATTGTTAAGGGTTTGGACACGCTAGAGGCAGGAAACATGTTCCCGATGTTGGGGGAGTCCAGAACCAGGGGCCACAGTTTAAGAATAAGGAGTAAGTCATTTAGAACGGAGACGAGGAAACACTTTTTCTCACAGTGAGTGGTGAGTCTGTGGAATTCTCTGCGTCAGAGGCAGGTTCTCTGGATACATTCAAGAGAGAGCTAGATAGGGCTCTTAAAAATAGCGGAGTCATGTGATTTGGGGAGAAGGCAGGAACGGGGTACTGATTGGGGATGATCAGCCATGATCACATTGAATGGTGGTGCTGGCTCAAAGGGCCGAATGGCCTACTCCTGCACATATTGTCTATTGTCTATTGTCTACTGGCAGTTCTGTAAGTTGGGCGAATGTAACCTCAGAAATCCCTTCATTATATCTGTGGTATCACTTCAACTATCCTAGTGGTTCAAAACCCCACAGTTTCAGCTATTTGATAGTGTTGCTTGTCCTGGATGATGCTGCTGGCCTTGCCGAGGCAGGGTGAGGTATAAATAGAGTCAATGGAAGGGAGAAAGCAGTCTTGGATGGAGATGTTCCCAAACCATGCTGTGATGCATGCCGATAAAATGGCTAGTGGAGGACAATCTTCTTCCTGTACTCCGTCCCGTCATTATTTGAAATCCGGCCCTCTACAGTGGTGTCGTCCGCAAAGTTGTAAATTAAATTGAATTTGTATTTGGCTGCACAGTCAAGGGTATTGAAGGAGTAAAGAAGAGGGCTGAGATCACATCCTTGCGGAACACCAGTGTTGAGGATTATCATAGAGGATGATTTGTCTGCTATCCTCACTGATTGGGGACTGGAAATTGATGATCCAGTTGCAGAGATGAGGACTGACTACAAATTTCCACGAGATTGGTGATGAGCTTGGATGGGATAACGGCAGTAAAAGCAGATTGGTAGTCTTTGAATAGGACTCTGATGCAGATGTCTCTCTTATCCAGGTGTTCCAGGGATGAGTGTACGGCTAGGGAGATGGTGCTGGCAGTGTGGCAATATTTTGCCAGCAACTGAGCAGGGCAGGATTATTTACAACCATTTGAAAACACTAACATTAGAGTCTGATGGCAGTCTTGGCCTGGACTATGGCAGAATGCAAGACATTTTACTTTTGATCCAAGTGCTCTGGGTAATGACTGGTAAAACTTTCCTTTCCCTACACACTAGTCCACTTGACATGCATCCAGAGTCAGCACAGCAACAGGCCTTACACCCCACCAAATCCATGTCAACAACAGGCTCTCATTTACATTAATTCGACACCAGTCCCATTTTATTCGCCTTACATTCCCATCAACTCGTGCCAGATTCTACTCCTTGTCATTCACACTGAGGACGATTTACAATGACGAACTTTAACCTACCAACCGGGTGGCACAGCGATGCAGTTGATAAACCTGCAGCATTTCAGCGCCGGAGACTTAGGTTCGATCCTGATCTCGGGTGCTGCCTGTGTGGAGTTTGCACGTTCTCCCCGTGACTGCATGGGTTTTCTCCAAGTTGGTTTTCCGGATTCCTCCAATGTCTCCCAAAACATGGGGGTTTGTAGGTTTATTGGCCTTTGTAAAATTGCCACCAGTGTACAGGGAGCAGATGAAAAAGTGGGATAACATAGAACCAGTGCGAATGGATGATTAATGATTTCCGTGGACATGGTGGGCCGAAGGGCATGTTTCCTAGCTGTATCTTTCAATCAATCAATCAATCAAATTAGCTTGTCTTTGCAATGTGGGAGGGAACTGGTGCACCCGGAGCAAACCTGCAGCGGGTAGACGATGGGCACACCAGAGTCGGCTGCCTGCCCCTCTTCCGGCCCTATGTCCATGATCGCGTGTCCCCGGAGAGGGAACACGCGGTGTCCACGGGGACTCTGGGGTAACGCTGGTAGCCGTGGGAGGTCGAGTATTATTCATAATGTTGACGTTATTTTAATTTGATACCTGTTTGTTTGTAAACTGCCAATAGAGGCCGTTTTTGATCGTGTTACTTTTCTGTATTTTTGTTTTGTTTTAAAATAAAAGTGTGTTGTATTTTGAAAAAAGGAGCAAACCTGCAATGTTGCAGGAAGAACGTGCAAAGTCCAATAGTCCAACTCAGACAGCCAGCACCTCAGGTCAGGATCGAACCTGGATTACTGGATGTGTGAGGCAGCTGGTCTTTCAGCTGTGTCAGTTCGCTTTCAGTTTCAGTTTTGTTTATTGTCACGTGTACCGAGGTACAGTGAAAAGCATTTGCTGCATGCTATCCAGTCAGCCGACAGACAATACATGATTACAATCTAGCCATTCACAGTGTACAGATACATGATAAGGGAATGGCGTTTAGTACAAGGTAAAGCCAGCAAAGTCTGCCATAATACATGTAAAAATTGTCTTTGCTCCTTCTACCTCTGGGCAAACCATCCTGAGTTGACTGGTGTTGTACGAAAGACAGCAGAACCAACTTCTCTCTGCAGTTCCCATGGCTGAATTTGTCATTTTAAAAATAGCATCTCGAACTTTATTTTGTACCACAATTTACAGACGGGAACACAAACTCAGACCCAGCAGCTGTGTGTTACTGTCGTTACTGTAATTGCCGAGGCAGGATTCACAATCAGCAGGTGAGATGCTATGTCGTGAGGTAAACCCTGTGGCTCTCTTTTCTGGAGGGCAATACGCTGTAGGGTTCCAATAGGTTAGATGGCATGACAGGCGAGGAGGAACCACGAACTGTTGACCATGTGCCCGGCAGTGGAACTGTTTCTTTATTCCCTGTCTACAGCTCATCACACATTACAAGGAGCCATCGACTCTTTTGTCAGAACGGAATTTGCATGTTTGCTCCGGCAACTGATTTAATGGTATACTTCATGTTACATCTCATTACTCCTGGCCAAACATCATTGCATTTACTCCTTTGTGGCCGCCTCTGCGGTGCTTTAAAAATGCTAAATAGCGCAAAATATAACTTACAGTGTTTTTGTCTTTGTGCGTGCGTGTGGTCGGGTAGGTGGCTCTGCCCGTCCCGTGCTTAGTGCAGAGAGTAAACATTGTTATAGACTGTCCTATGTTTGCTTTGCTTCTGTGCCATCGGCAGCTGTTGCCATGGGCCGTTCCCGCTGAGTTTAACCTCCAGCAATGTTTATCCAGCTTGCTTCTCCCGGGACCACGAAGATAGCTTGTTCTCCAGCAGTGGAATGGCCAAATGAGGCTCCTGCTCCGAACCCATCCATCTTCCGTTGGGCAGTGGTTGCAGCTCAGCCCATGGCATCTCAGGCTGATGCCAATTCTCCTGCACCAGCTTGTGGGTACGTCACAAAATCACAGCCCACGGTGGCGCAGTGGTAGAGTTGCTGCCTTACAGCGAATGCAGCGCCGGAGACCCGGGTTCGATCCCGACTATGGTTCGATCCCGACAATGGGTGCTGTCCGTACAGAGTTTGTACGTTTTCTCCCTGACCTGTGTGGGTTTTCTCCGAGATCTTCAGTTTCCTCCCACGCTACAAAGACGTACAGGTTTGTAGGTTAACTGGCTTGGTAAATGTAAAAATTGTCCCTAGTGGGAGTAGGATATTGTTAACGTGCAGGGATCGCTGGTCAGCGCGGACCCGGTGGGCCGAAGGGCCTGTTTCAGCGCTGTATCTCTAAACAAAGGGGGCCACTCGGCCCATTGCATTCCACACCAGCTTTTGACCGCAGCAGCTTGCATTTGGCTACTGAAAATCGCTCGGTGGACTCTGGGAGGAGCTGAGGGGATGTGGGGAAAGTGAAGTGGGATCGTTCCGGATTAGTGTAAATGGGTATGGAGTTGGTGGTGTTTTCCTGTGCTGTATGATGCTGTGACTCTGTAGAGGGTGAGCATTGAAACCAAACTGGTCACAACGCCCACTTTTACCCAAGGGGCAGTAACACTTGAATCTTTGAGCTGTTGAGGGTGAGGGCGCCATTGGAAATTTAAAGACAGAGTTTGACAGAGTCTTAATGTAATAACAAGGAACTGCAGATGTTGGGTTATACCAAAGAAAGACACAAAATGCAGCATCTCTGAAGATACGGAGATATGGATAGATCCATGTTCTCCAGAGATGCTGCCTGACCCACTGAGTTACTTCAGCATTCTGTGTCTTTCTCTGACAGGTTCTTGTTATTCAGAACCACGGCAGGTAAATGGAGTTGATGCAGATCATCCACAATTTGACATGAATCACAGGGCAGGCCTGAAGGGCTGAATGGCCTCCTACATTGGCTAGAGAGTAACACAGTGCAGGAAGGACACACGGGGAAGCAGAGAGGGTGCAGCACAGGTTCTCAAAAAGTTGCCATCCAGGAAATACACTCTGGGAATAAACAGGCATTTCACAACGTGTCAAATCAAGAGTGGACCTTTCTAGAGACTGGCAATTGAAGGATCTGCCACAATATATCAAGGCTACACACAAGGCATTTAGGACAAAGGAGTAGAAGCTATTTGTTTTACACAGATGGCAGTTTAATACACTACTGGAGTTAACGACTCAAGTAGAAATGAAGCCAAATTTTAGGAATAGGCGATACAGATTTTTAAGGGAAATTTAGAGCATCTCATGGGATTTTACGGGCAATGTGATTATGACCTTGGCAGCACAAACAATTGTGATTGGATCCCGGTAATCTCTGGAAAAGTAGCCATGCTGTCAGGAACGGTTTAATCTTCCTTTCGAGAGTAACGCTCACTCTCAATCTCATAATTGGTCTTGATTATTGGAAGACCCTGGTTCTTGCTGCTCGGCTTTGCTCTCCAGATCCCTCCCATTTCGCTGAGCTGTTCTTTCTCAGTCTCGGCTGCTCCTCAGTGGCCTCCACACGCTGGCTTTTTCTATTGAGGGTCTGTTTATCAGGGCTGCCTTGGTCAAGGTGGGGAGGTGGGGCATGGGGGAGGGGGTCATAAGATTGTGTGATAGGAGCAGAATTAGGCCATTCTGCCCATCAAGTCTACTCCGCCATTCAATCATGGCTGATCATTAGGCCATTCTGCCCATCAAGTCTACTCCACCATTCAATCATGGCTGATCTGTCTCTCCTTCTTCACCCCATTCTCCTGCCTTCTCCCAATAACCCCTACTAATCAAGAATCTATCTCTGCCTTAAATATATCCACTGACTGTGCCTCAACAGCCTTCTGCGGAAAAGAATTCCACAGATTCACCAACTGAGTAAAGAGTCTGTGACTTTGGGTGTAAATCAAGTCCTGCGATCATATTTGTCACAGGCACAGAAGCTTCAGAGGCTGATGGAACCATGTCAAGGTGATGGGTGAGCCTCAGCTGGATGGCAAACTTGTCATGTCTTTACCAAATTAGTCATATTACATCTATCTCCCAGAAACATTCACTCCATTCTGACCAAATGGAGTTAGTTCTCCCTCCAGACAAGTATCCTATCCTTTCCACACTCGCACATCTGTTTAGCTTCCTGCTACTTGTAGTTCAGCCCAAGGTCACGAGAAACTTGGAAAAAGGACACAAAGTGCTCAGTGACCATTGTTTTAGTCACCATAGATGTCAAGCTTGAAAGGTTTCAGAGAAGATTTACCAGGATGTTGCCAGGACTTGAGGGATCTTATGGAGATGTACAAAATCATGCAACAAGCACAGAGTTATCTTCATGTGTTAGCCAATATTAAGTGGTCAGGTCATCACTGGGGTCTGAATCAATAAAGCTTTGATCCCTCAATGACCATGTGGTTACTGAATCGTTTAACTCCAAATGTGAGTCTGGAAGCAGAGAACCAACAGGCTAATTCACACATCTGAACAAGTGTGCTTAAGCATCCGAGGTTCCATAAATTGCTATGGACGCACACAGAAAGTTTGCACCCAATCTTGACACGCTCAAGATCAAACCTTTAGAGATACAGCACAAAAACAGGCCCTTCAGCCCACTGAGCCTGCCCAACCACTGATCTCCCCCTACACTGGCATTATCCTACACACTTGGGACAATTTACAATTAACCTACAAACCTGCACGCCTTAGGAGCGTGAGAGGAAACCGGAGCACCCAGAAGAAACCCATGCGGTCACGGGGAGAATGTCCAAATTCCACACAGACAGCACCCATGGTCAGGATCGAACCTGGGTCTTTGACGCTGCAAGGCAGCAACTCTACCACTGCGCCCGACTAAAGTGCACACATATATTTTCATTTTCTTGGTGACGTGCATGAACTAATTCTTAATTTGCACCCGTTTAATGAAGTCAGCTCCTTTCCTTTTAATGTGACCTTCCTAACAGCAAGGTCAACAAGAGCAACAGCACCCCATGCACTTATGTAGGGCTGCCGTGACTAATTAGTTGACTGTCTTGCACAATCAGCCTGCCCTATGGCATTGCAAGGCAGTCCTTCACGGACTTCCATTCTGTTGCATGCCAGGCTCTCTGGTGGAGGTCTCTGGGTGCTCCTATCCGGTGCCAACCCTTGTTCAGGTTATGGGGAAGGATGTTCCACTGCAAAACTGATGTCCACCCATCATCTGATCCAAGAGCAGGTCAGGCTCCGTCTTGCTCTTGTTGACAAATTGCAGTCTTCCTATCTGTCTGCATCTTAGGAACCTCTTGCAACATAACTAATTATCTTCCTGGACAGACATCAACTGATTCTAGTTCAAAACCAACACAGGGTTAGTATGAAGGTGAAGTGTCAGTTGACAGTATTTTTCCTATTAGAATTTCTTTATTTGCAATTAATCAGAGTCATACAGCATGGAAACAGACCGCTCGGCCCTCTAAATCCATGCAGGCCCTAATGCCCCTGTCCCACTTAGGAAACCTAAACGGAAACCTCTGGAGACTTTGCGCCCCACCCAAGGTTTCCGTGCGGTTCCCAGAGGTTGCAGGTGGTTGCCGGAGGTTGTAGGTAGTGGAAGCAGGTAGGGAGACTGACAAAAACCTCCGGGAACCGCACGGAAACCTTGGGTGGGGCGCAAAGTCTCCAGAGGCTTCCGTTCAGGTTTCCTAAGTGGGACAGGGGCATTACATTCAACGTCCCAAAATGCAAGGCCTCACACTTGCTTGGACTGAACTCCATCTGCCATGTTTCTGCCCGTGTCTGTAACAGATCTATATCCCTCTGTATATTTAGGCAGCCTTTCTCACTAGCAAGCGGGCCGTGCTTTTGCACATTGTGCGAAGGTGCAGCTTGCAGAGATGTCGAACACTGCGGAAAGGAAGCACAAAGCACAAAGCCAAAATGGTGAACGGCAAGGCTGGTTCGCATTGTGCATCATGAACTGATTTCAAGGACAATGAGACAAAAGTGCAGGTGAAGTGTTATTTCTGTACTGTCGTCCTCATCAGCCACTCTAGGGGAAACGTGGGAGTGATTAGTCGACAGTGGCTGGAGATGACAGTTCACATGTAAAAAAAAGGCAGAAGCTCAAGCGGTTATAGAACAATTGGCACCTGAACACTTTTGAAGAGGCGACTGTAGCTTTAGAAATCACTTTGGGGTGTAAATAATGCATGAAGTTCATGGGGTCGTTAATGAGGATGCTGACTCCTACCCCCGCTGATGATGTGAATGGTGACTGATGTACAATGGCACCTGCACTGAACATAACCCCATTCCTTGGAATATTTATCGCAAGTTTATTGCTTGATGATCTGCGAGTGACCAATGGAAAAGTGCGTGGTTCATCTTGTCCACGCAGCTTACAACAGGAGCGGGCGGCCTTGGACCGAGAGCAATAGATCGGGTAGACGCACAGTCTCTTGCCCAGGGAAGGGGAATCGAGAGCCAGAGGGCATAGGTTTAATAGGAGAAAGATTTTATAGGAATCTGAAGGGTAACTTTACACAGCTGGGTGTATGGAACAAGCTGCCAGAGGAGATACTTGAGGCAGGGACTATCCCAATGACTAAAAAGCATTTACATGGATAGGACAGATTTAGAGGGATATAGGTCAAACGCACGGAAGTGGGGCTAGTGTAAATTTGGCATGTTGGTCGGCATGAGGTAGTTGGGCCAGAGGGCCTCTTTCCATGCTGTATGACACTAATTAAACTAATGGGAGAAAGCAGCAAGAAAGGTCTTGGCATCAGGCGAAGGGCAGGTCAGTGTAACCTCTAACTACCCGTCCGAACCCTCCTTTTTTCCCCAACACCCCTCCTCTTCCCCATGCCCCCTTCCCTCCTCTGTGTCACACCTGGACTCCCACCTATATCTCCCCTCCCCTCCACCTAGCCCATTTCCAGCCTCCCCCGCCCTCCCCTCCCTCTCCCCCTCCTCTGCCCCCTCGCTACTCCCCCTCCCCCCCCCCCCCCCCCGCTTCCACTGGCTTCACAATCCACAACACTTCAAACCTGTCTCACACCTTCTGTTCTCGTCTCTTACCTTTGTTCCAACCATTTTCCTATAAAACTCCGGACCCCCCCCCTCCGATATTAACCCCCTACCTGCCGCGCGCTTTGTCCTGCCTCTCCCCTTTTCCAGCTTTTTGCAAATGACAATAGTGTTACCATCCCAATATTTAACTGAAGGAAATAATGGGTTATCGGGGATGTATGTTGTGACAGACAGCCTGACACCTTGCATGTCATTTTAATATTACACTTATCCCGTCCCCCTGGATATTCCAGATAATAAATTAGGGTTTTGTCAACAAATCAGGCTAGTTACAATCAATAACATTAGCCAACTCCGAAACACGAAGCGCTGAGCATTAGGATCCAGACATCACAGAGAACTGGCCTCAGTTCCCCACTCACATCTGGCAGTGCCCTCTGTCTGAACCAGGGGCCACAGAGCATTTTTGAAAGTGGGGAGGCTGAGCGATCACTGATCACTGGCTTCGGGGGTACCCGGCGAGGAAGTGGAGCAACCGAGTGGGGGGAGGGTGTGGGAGGGGGGGGGAGGGGAAATTTGATATACAGGTGCACAACCTTTTATCCGAAGATCCAAATAACGAAAACCTCCGAATAGCGGCCATTTTTTCGGTCCTTGAAGAAAGGTCCTTGAAAACGTTCACCGAGGGCGGCCCGCAGAGGTGACAGCGGAACCTCCGGTCGGTCCTCGAAGAAAGGGGAACTAAATCCCCATTCATAAAAGAGAAGGTGAGGCTATATTGCGCGGGAGGGTTAATAATTGACAATATGCTGCTGCCTGCCCGCTGAGTTAAAAAGTTCCCACGGTAGACTCACGATACACAGTGATTCGTGAGTCTTGCGTGGGAACTTTTTAACTCAGCGGGGCAGGCAGCAGCAGATTGTCGCTCGCTTCAGTTTCACCCCACCTACACCCCTCTGCTTCCCGGCCATGTGTGTGACCCCTTCCCTCCCCTCTCCAGCTCCCCGCTCATTGCACCGGCGCGGAGGCTTTGCACTGTCTTCATGTCGGCGACGCTAGCAGGTCAGTGCCTGTCACCGGAGACGTCAGGACCAACGGGACACCGACCCCCAGGCCCACTGCAAGCACGGAGATCCCAGAGACCCACAGCCAGCAGCAGCCCAGCCCCGTTCCAACTCCAGAGGAAAACTGCAAACTGGCCGGAGACGTCAGGACCACCAGAAGCCGTTCCCCGAGCTGCGCCCCCTCATCGGGACACCGACCCCCAGGCCCACTGCAAGCACGGAGATCCCAGAGACCCACAGCCAACAGCAGCCCAGCCCGGTTCCAACTCCAGAGGAACCTGGGTTGTGGATGACGGGGCGCAGCTCGGGGCGTCGTAGGGGCCCATCGGGGAGCGGGTTCCTGTTGGTCCTGACGTCTCCGGCCACCTGCCATCCTCCGGGAACTGTACCGCCCTTGCAGGAGAGTGGGGTTGTTTGTAGTTGCAGAGGGACAGTACAGTTCCCAGTCTCAGCTCCAGTCCAGGGGGGTGGCCGGAGACGTCAGGACCAACGGGACACCGACCCCCAGGCCCACTGCAAGCACGGAGATCCCAGAGACCCACAGCCAACAGCAACTCCAGCCCAGCCCCGCTCCAACTCCAGAGGAACACGTAGGGGCAGAAGCTGATGGTGTGCAAGGTACGTCTTGTTCTTGGGGTGGCGGATGAGGGGGCGCAGCTCGGGCTGTGGGCAAACTGCCACTTGTCGCCGTAGCGGCCCATCGGGGAGCGGATTCCTCTGGAGTTGGAGGGGGAGGGGGGTATTGTGCTGTTTGATCGCCCCCTGCTATCCCAGGGACAGGGAGACACAGCGGCTTTTTAGACTGGTGGGCAATCACTTCCAAAGTTCTGCCCACACAGTCAGTACACCTCTCCTACACTGCATTTCATACAGACATTTATTCTGGAAGAAAAAACGACATTGAAGACTCAAACTCGCGACCGAGTTCACTGCTGGGATCAAGGCGCAAACTCGCGACCTTGCGGATATGAGCCGAGCACTCTACCACTGAGCCAGCCATTAAAATCTACGCTAAAAAATTTCCATTCCGAAGACCGACAAATTCTGAATTACGAAAAGTGTCTGGTCCCAAGGCTTTCGGATAAAAGGTTGTGCACCTGTACTAAAATTATGTTTTAGTGCATTGTAGAAATATGATTTCAATGTTTTTTGTTTGAAGTATTTTTAAGAGGTTACTTTTTAAGGGGTAAATTTTCCACACAAAGGGTGTATGGAACAAGCTGCCAGAGGAGGTAGTTGAGGCAGGGTTTATCCCAACATTTAAGAAAGTTAGACTGATACATGGATAGGACAGGTTTGTGGCGATATGGACTTGTAGTGTAGCTGGGACATGTTGGCGGGTGTGGGCAAGTTGTGCCGAAGGGCCTGTTTTCACACTGTTTCACTCTATGACTACATTATACCCCACCCTGCATGAATGCTTCAAAATCGAGTGATCGAGTTTTATTGCCATATACTCAAGCATAGAAACATAGAAAATAGGTGCAGGAATAGGCCATTTGGCCCTTCGAGCCAGCACTGCCATTCAATATGATCATGGCTGTTCATCTACTATCAGTACCTCTTTCCTGTGTTTTCTTCATATCCCTTGATGTCGTTAGCCCCAAGAGCTAAATGTAACTCTTTTGAAAACATCCAATGAATTGGCCTCCACTGCCTTCTGTGGCAGAGAATTCCACAGATTCACAAATCTCTGGGTGAAGAAAGTTTGTCCTCATCTCAGTCCTAAATGGCCTACCCCTTATTCTTAAACTGTGACCCCTGGTTCTGAACTCCCCCAACATCGGGAAATTTTTTCCTGCAGTTACAGTAAATGAAAATCTAGCAGGCAAGCAGGATGCTTTCGCCAACCACCCCCATTTAAAGGCCACTATCTTTCACCGCTTCTACCCAGTGCTTGGTACCTACTTCCAGCAGCCACTTGTTGTCCTCCAGGATGCACCGAATCGCAGCCTGGTCCATGCTGGTCACCTGGGCGAATTCGGCACAGAGACTCTCATGGCAGCGGCGCAACGCGTCCGACGCATCCGACGGCCCAGGACTCTTCCACTGACGCTGCTCCATGGCCGGAACTGCAGCGAGCGACTCGCCAGCCCGGCAAACACTCGCCAGCCCCGGCTCCCCATCCGCATCTGCCCCCGCCGCTGCTTCTGCTTCCATCCCTCCCTCCCTCCACCCCGGCTCTCCAGCACCCGCGGCCCATGCGGTTGATATTGGTTTTGAAATTCTTGTTGATTACAGAATTTCTCACGACAGAGCGTGAGAAATTCTGTGATCAGCATGAGAGCGTGAGAATCGGGGGAAATGCGTGAGTCTCACGCTCAATGCGTGAGAGTTGGCAGCTCTGATGTGTGCTGCCATGTTGTGTG
This sequence comes from Amblyraja radiata, assembly GCF_010909765.2. NCBI lineage: Eukaryota > Metazoa > Chordata > Chondrichthyes > Rajiformes > Rajidae > Amblyraja > Amblyraja radiata. Next base: position 96,511,680 of record NC_045960.1, read on the forward strand.
GTGGAGGGTGTGGTGTAGTGGTGCAGTGAGGGAGTGGTGGCAGTGGATGTGTGCTGTACTGTTGTGGGGTGGGGTGGGGTGTGCAGTACAACATGAGGGTTCACCGCAGTACAATGACGAGGGAGCACTGCCTTTGGGATATGCCGTGGCAGTTGTTAATGCAAGTGTTTCTTTGGTCTGGACTGAGAGTCTACACAGCATTATTGCTACTTTTATCTATTTACTGCCGAGTACGGTAGATCTATCTGATAGTTTAATGAGACAATTATTCAGCCACTTCCTGAAGTTGAGTACGATCACTTCAGGGCAAATCGTATAACGAGTGAGCAAAAGCACCAGTAATGAGGACTTTGTCATTCAGTCCCCTGAAATGGTGCATGCATGCATTAAGAGACACATTGCCTGGGAATTTGTATTTGGAAAAGATCCAGGTAATTGAACCCATGCAAACTATCTGCCTCAAACTCAAAAACCCTTATTAAACCGATTATCCTAGCTTGGTTTAACCATGATTCTATGATCGCTACAGAATATAACGGGACAAGGGCCATAATGCTTATTTGAGAGAGATACTCCTTCTCTCCCTTTTGCTCTTGGTTTTTGTACCTATCTTTTCACTGTTTATCCAGCTCCCTTTTGCTACCACTTCTTTCGCTACTCTTGCAAGCTCATTCCACACGTGGCGTACACACAGCGACCTTGCTTGTGTGATAAGACACAAATTGCAGGTTATCTAAAGTGGTGTAGGGAACAAAACATGAGCAAGAGAATCACAGTGGTTATCTACCATTAGTTCCGTAGGTTACAAACTGTAGACACAAGAGAGTGGTGATGCTGGAATCTTCCCAATAGATCTCAGCGGGAACTCAGCAGGTCAGGCAAAACCCTCCACCGGGGAAAATCGGCAGGTGACGTTTTGGGTCGGCGCCGTTTTGAGCGACATTGATGAAGGTTATCGTTGGGGGGGGGGGGGGTGAGATGAATGAGATTACAGCCCTGATTGTGTGGCCAGCGATCAGCGGGAATCCATGGTCATAGGGAGTCTGCAGACTGGCCTCACCAGCCAGAGGTACTTCACCCCAGGGAAGCAGAAGCTGTAAGTAGCGATCCTCAGTCACAGATGGCAGGTGAATGGACTTTCCCTTTTGCTCCTCTGGCTGGTATGTTGAGAGATACTTCCAGCCTCAGTTCACCAAACTAAACAATAGACAATAGACAATAGGTGCAGGAGTAGGCCATTCGGCCCTTCGAGCCAGCACCGCCATTCAATGTGATCATGGCTGATCATCCCCAATCAGTATCCCGTTCCTGCCTTCTCCCCATATCCCCTGACTCTGCTGTTTTTAAGAACCCTATCTAGCTCTCTCTTGAAAGCATCCAGAGAACCTGCCTCCACCACCCTCTGAGGCAGAGAATTCCACAAACTTCCACAGGTTCCACAAACCTGGTCGATCCAGCAACATAGCCACAACGCCCGTCTCCACACAGCTGATGGGCAATGCAAGTTTAGTTTAGAGATGCAGCAAGGAAACAGGCCCTTCGGCCCACTGAGTCCACGTCGGCCATCGGTCACCACTTCACATTAGTTCTATGTTATCCCACTTCCGCATCCACTCTCCACACACTAGGGGCAATTTACAGAGGCCGACTAACCTACAGCCCCGCACGTCTTTGAGATGCGGGAGGAAATTGGAGCTCCAGCATATGCTTTCAAGAGAGAGCTAGATAGGGCTCTTAAAAATAGTGGAGTCAGGGGATATGGGGAGAAGGCAGGAACGGGGTACTGATTGGGGATAATCAGCCATGATCACATTGAATGGTGGTGTTGGCTCGAAGGGCCGAATGGCCTGCTCCTGCACCTATTGTCTATTGTCTCCCGGAGAAAACCCACACTGTCACAGGGTGAACTTGCAAACACCCGCAGGCAGTAGCTGAGGTCAGGATCAAACCCGGGTCTCTGTGATGTCCCAGTGTGAGCAGCATCTGCTCCACCCCATCCAGATGTGCTGCAGCAGGAGGTATTAGCAGCAGCTGCAATGTTCATTTTCCTCTCCAATCCCTCCACTTTTCCCCTGTCTTCAGGCAGACCCCCGGCAAATAAGAAGGAGCTATGGAACACCCTGGAGCTTTCCCCACCATTCAGGAAGATCACAACCCATGCTCCACCTCAGCTTCACATTTCTCTCATTGGAACAACAACAAAAATGGGAGCAGGGGTAGGCGACTCGGTCCCTCATGCCTACCCCACCAACCCCTCTCAGAAATGCAACTACATCCTCTTTTTGAAGGAGATTGAGGGGGGATCTTATAGAAACTTACAAAATTCTTAAGGGGTTGGACAGGCTAGATGCAGGAAGATTGTTCCAGATGTTGGGGAAGTCCAGAACAAGGGGTCACAGTTTAAGGATAAGGGGGAAATCTTTTAGGACCAAGAAGAGGAAAACATTTTTCACCCAGAGAGTGGTGAATCACTGGAATTCTCTGCCACAGAAGGTAGTTGAGGCCAGTTCATTGGCTATATTTAAGAGGGAGTTAGATGTGGCCCTTGTGGCTAAAGGGATCAGGGGGGTATGGAGAGAAGGCAAGTACAGGATACTGAGTTGGATGATCAGCCATGATCATATTGAATGGCGGTGCAGGCTCGAAGGGCCGAATGGCCTACTCCTGCACCTATTTTCTATGTTTCTATGTCTATGTTTAAATACCTCAGTGATCTAATGTCTGCAACCCTCTGGATTCATAATTCCAGAGATACTCTACCTTCTGCAAGAAGTTCCAACACATCTCAGTTTTAAGTGGCCACCCCGAATCTTGAAACTATATCATCTTGCAGGAGAGGGCAGCCTGCTCGAACACAGACACCCTGACCATTTCCCTCCACACCCGGCCCATGGCCATCGCAAAGCCACCAAGGATGCCATCAAGGATGCCAAGGGGGCACCGTACAAATCGTACAATATTTGCAAAAGTCCATGGATAGGAAGGATTTAGAGGGATGTGGGCCAAACATGGGCAGGTGGGACTAGTGCAGATGTGGCATCTTTGGTGGCATGGACTAGTTGGGCTGAAGGGCCTATTTCCATGCGGTATGGCTCTATAACTCCATGGTCCTAGGCTTAACTATCATCAATAATTTGTTCTGGACCCACCATGTTGAAGCTATGGCCAAGAAAGCACACCAACTCCTCTACTTCCTCAGAAGACTAAGGAAGTTCAGCACATCCCCAATGACTCCTACCAACTTATGCTGGTGCACCATAGAAAGGAATGCACTTTAGATTTGTTTGGCACCAGCTCTGCTCAAGACCACAAGAAATTGCAGAGAGTGTGGATGCAGCTCAGTCCATCACACAGATCAGTCTCTCTCCCATTTACTCCATTGACTCTATCTACACTTCATGGTGCCATGGGAAAGCAGCAAACTTAATCAGCGTAGTCATTTCACTTTTCTCCCCTTTCCCATCAAGCACAAGATACAAAACCTTGACAACATATTCTATATTCAGGAACAGAAGACACAACTTCCCAAAACCACAACTTCCCAAAGCAACAACTTCCCAAACACAACTTCCCAAAGTAACAACTTCCCAAAACCACAACTTCCCAAAACCACAACTTCCCAAAACCACTTCCCAAAGCACCAACTTCCCAAAACCACTACATCCCAAAACCACTACTTCCCAAAGTAACAACTTCCCAAAGTAACAACTTCCCAAAGCACCAACTTCCCAAAACCACTTCCCAAAGCACCAACTTCCCAAAACCACTTCCCAAAGCACCAACTTCCCAAAACCACTTCCCAAAGCAACAACTTCCCAAAACCACTTCCCAAAGCAACAACTTCCCAAAACCACTTCCCAAAGCAACAACTTCCCAAAACCACTTCCCAAAGTAACAACTTCCCAAAACCACAACTTCCCAAAGTAACAACTTCCCAAAACCACAACTTCCCAAAACCACTTCCCAAAGCACCAACTTCCCAAAACCACTTCCCAAAGCACCAACTTCCCAAAACCACTTCCCAAAGCAACAACTTCCCAAAACCACTTCCCAAAGCAACAACTTCCCAAAACCACTTCCCAAAGCAACAACTTCCCAAAACCACTTCCCAAAGTAACAACTTCCCAAAACCGCAACTTCCCAAAGTAACAACTTCCCAAAGACACAACTTCCCAAAGAAACAACTTCCCAAAGACACAACTTCCTAAAGACACAACCTCTTGAAGGCACAACCACTGCCACCTGGTGCATGGCTACACTGGCACCTTCCAAGGCACCATCCTGGCTGTAGCATGTTTTGTCATTCCTCAGCGGCGTGGCATCAAAATTATGAATCTACCTCGCTAACACCACACAGATGAACAGATTATTTTAGCTCAAGCTGTGAGGGATCTAGTGGAGAGATGCTACAGGTGGAACCTAATCCATGTGCTCTTAAGATTCTGGCAGACAGCCCACCTGAACGGTTGGACCATAAGTGCCAGCAATGCTCATGCCCTGAGGATGAATATACCCTTATAAATCCCTGTAGTTCTGTGCTGGTAAATGATCTCAGGTCTTGCCCAGACGTGCTGATGTAGCTCTTCACACTGCAGTGCGATCTAATGCTGGGGAGTTGAATGTAATTAGCAGCTGCACTGTGTGTATTCCTGTCCCTTTGGCAAGTTGATCTGAAAGGCAAGTCCCATCATCACAAGTGATACTTTAGTGATGGAAAATCTGATTACCTCGCTTTCCAATTCATCAAACCTCAACCCTGCCTGCACAATTGGGCCGCGATAATCTGCCACTTCAACTACTATCGACTGACATCTGAGTCATTACGGCGTGTTTGTCTTCCCCATCTTCCATCCCCATTGCAGCTCCTGCCTACGTACAATAATCAGTAGGTCGACATGTCAATCCCTATCTTTTTGCATTGGATGAGAATGGAAGAAATGGAAGCAGGAATTGGGCATTCAGCCCCTCATGCTTGCTCTGTCATTCAACTGGATCATCATAAGGTCATTAGTGATAGGAGGAGGATTAGGCCATTCGGGCCCATCGTCTATTCCGCCATTTAATCGTAGTTGATCTATCTCTCCCTCCTAACCCCATTCGCCTGCCTTCTCCCCATTACCCCTGACACCTGTACTATTTATGCCACACGGCGGCACAGCGGTAGAGTTGCTGCCTTACAGCGCTCACAGCGCCAGAGACCCGGGTTCGATCCCGACTATGGGTGCTGTCTGTATGGAGTTTGTACGTTCTCCCTGTGACTGCGTCTGTTTTCTCAGAGATCTTTGGTTTCCTCCCACATGCCAAAGACGTACAGGTTTGTAGGTTAAATTGGCTTAGATTAAGATGACTGAACTTTGTTGCCTTCCCTCACAGTGGGAAACGTTGATTCCACTGTGGGGGGATGTTTTTATGTTTTATGTTAAATTCTATAGTGTGTTTATTTTATTTGTGTGCTGCATGGTAACTCAAATTTCACTGTACCAATTGGTGTAAGTGCCAATAAATGTCCTTTGTCCTTTGCTTGGTATAAAAAATGTAAAATTGTCCCTAGCATGTGTAGGATAGTGTTAATGTGCGGGGATCGCTGGTCGGTGCGGACTCGATGGGCCGAAGGACCTGTTTCCGCGCTGTATCTCTAAACTAAATTAAACAAATCAAAAATCTATTTATTTCTGCCTTAAAAATATCCTGATAGCCTCCACAGCCTTCTGTGGCATAATCATGGCCCATCGTCTACCCCATAATCCCTGACACCCTTACTAATCAAGAATCTATCTTTCTCTGAAATAAAGCTTTAATCAATTAAAAATCAATTAATTAATTAATTAAAATTTCTCTGCCTTAAAATATCCATTGACTTGGCATCCACACCCTTCTATGGCAAAGAATTCCACAGATTTTCCACCGACTAAAGACGTTTCTCCTAATCTCCTTCCTAAAGGAACGTCCTTTAATTCTGAGTCTATGAACTTTAGTCCTAGACTCTCCCACTCGTGGAAACATCCTCTCCACATCTACTCTAACAATGCCTATACCCAGCAACCTCTGTGAAAAAGCTGCCCCTCACGTTTTCCTATCTCATCTTTTCCCTCTCACCTTAAATCTATGTCCTCTGGTTCTTGATTCCCTGACTGGGTAAACGACTCAATTGGCTGCCAGATTTCTTCTGTGAAACAATGAAGAGTTCCTAATTCTGTTGAATCACCTTATTTTGTTTCTAAGAAGAGAGGAATGTAAAGAGAATAAGGGTCCAGTTTGGAGAATCCATGCAGCTAATTTATTTCCCTTCTGCAGTGGGGAATGGAGAACATGTGAAGTGGGCACCAGTGCACATCACTGCACATCTCGTATGTGTATGTGACGAATAAACTTGACTTGACTTGACTTGTGGGATGATATCGATTAGACTGGATCTTCACTCCCTCTGACTGGGACCATGCTCGCTGCTGATATGCAGAAACCACTGTGACTCTGGCCCCTCACTTCCCATCCACCTCCCCCTAACATCCAGTCAGCCCACTGGCCACCCCACAAGGGACCCCAGCTGACTGCCACCTCCGCCCCTCCCTTCTTTCCTTCCTCCAGCCATTGGGATGTATTGCAGGCCTGAGTGAATGGCTTGAATTTCTAAAGCTAAGCCAAGTCTCTCAGAATTCCTCTGCTCTGCCCATTATCGTTGTCACCCTTTTAAGCAATAGTTAAAATTCCTCAATTCCTCAAAAGTGGCGCAGGGTAGAGCTGCTACGGGTGCTATGTGTATGAAGTTTGTACGTCCTCCCTATGACTGTGTGGGTTTTCTCCAGGTGCTTCGGTTTCTTCCAACTCTCCAAAGACATCCAGGTTTGTAGGTTAATAGCCTTCTGTGAAATTATAAATTGACCCTAGTATGTAGGATAATGTTAATGTATGGGGCGATCGCTGGTCACCGCAGACTTGGTGGGCAGGAGGGTCTGTTTTTCTGCTGTATCTCTCTAAAGTCTAAAGTCATCAAACTCTTGGGCCTGAATGGCTACGGGGAAGGTCAAAGGTTACGGGAAGAAGGCAGGCGAATGGGATTGAGAGACAGACAGACAGATCGGCCATGATTGAATGGCAGAGTGGACTTGATGGGCTGAATGGCCTAATTCTGCTCCTATAACTTATGCCATTACTTCCCCCAGCAGCTGGCTAACATCAAGGTGAAGGGCAGGCTGGTGCAACAGTACCCTCTGACAGTACCCTGGGGCTCTTGCCACTCGTTTCCTGGAAGCTAGCGACACTGAAGTGGTGTGTTTTATGTGGAGGGAGAACACTCTGGGTTAATCTGCTCCTGGCCATATGTTGCAGCTGCTGAGAACAAAGGAATTAATGAACCGGGGTTTACGTTAATGAGCCAGTTTACATGTTAATGCGCCAGAGGAATTTATGAATTAACGAGCCAATGGCGTTTGCACATTAATGAGGTGGCTTGAATATCTTGATCAGCCAGTTTATATGTGAATGTGCCGGAGGAGTTATATGTTATATGTTTACGAGCTGGAGGTGCTGACTGACAAGGGATTAGGTTTGTAGAGCAATGTCAGGGGAATGTGTGAAGTGTGTGCCCCCTGTGTGGGTATTCTTCAAACACTCCCATTCTATCTCCCCCCACCCCCTCCTGCTGCTCACACATAAGCAAGGAGTAATTTACAGAGGGAAACCCACACGGTCACATAGTACCTTTATAGTTTCACGCAGACAGCACTTGGATTGAATGCGACTCATTGGAACTGTGAGGCAGTGCTGCACATCAAACTCTCTGGAAGGATCAATGGGGGAAGGAGATGAAGACCTTCCAGTGCTACAGATCCTTCGATACCGTCTACAGAGCTGACTTAAATCAGAGCACAGTCATCTCATACTTCATAATCTGGGTGCTACAACCCCTGGCTGAACACCCGCAGTGTCATAGAGTTGTAAAGTTGGTAACAGGTCCTTCAGTCCAACTTGCTCACATTGACCAACATGTTCCCTCTACTCTAGTCCCACCTGCCTGTGTTTGGCCCCTATCCATCTAACCAGTCCTATCCATGTACCTGTCTAATTGTTTTTTTCTTTTGCGGTACTTGCTTTTGTTCATTTCAGACTTGCGGACAGTTCGGTTTACAAGCAATTCGTGGGAATGGAACCCTATCGTAACCTGGAGACTGCCTGTACCTAATTTGGCAATTCCCGAGTGTAGATCCTATAAACTACAATAGTTTACATTGTGAGATGCAGGTAGATAAGGTGGTCAAAAAGGCTTTTGATGCTTTGGCCTTCATCAGTCAGAGTATTGAGTATAGAAGTTGGGAGGTCATGTTGCAGTTATATAAGACATTGGTGAGACCGCATTTAGAATATTATGTTCAGTTCTGGGCACCATGTTATGGGAAAGATATTGTCAAGCTTGAAAGGGTTCAGAAAAGATTTACGCGGATGTTGCCAGGACCAGAGGGTGTGAACTATAGGGAGAGGTTGAGTAGGCTGGGTCTCTATTCCATGGAGCGTAGGAGAATGAAGGGAGATCCTATAGAGGTGTACAAAATCATGAGAGGAATAGATCGGGTAGATGCACAGAGTCTTTTACCCAGAGTAGGGGAATCGAGGACCAGAGGACATAGGTTCAAGGTGAAGGGGAAAATATTTAATAGGAATCCGAGGTGTAACTTTTTCAGTTGTAGGTGTATGGATCAAGCTGCCAGAGGATTTAGTTGAGGCTGGGAATATCCCATCGTTAAGAAACAGTTGGACAGGTACATGGATAGAACAGGTTTGGAAGGTTATGGACCAAGCACAGGCAAGTGGGACTAGGGTAGATGGGGCATTGTTGACTGGTGTGGGCGAGTTGGGCCGAAGGGCCTGTTTCCACTGTATGACTCTCTGTAAGAAATAGGTTGGAAGGAACTGCAGATGCTGGTTTAAACCCAAGATAGACATAAAAAGCTGGAGTAACTCAGCAGGACAGGCAGCATCTAAGAAGAAAAGGAATGGGTGACGTTTCAGGTCGAGATCCTTCTTCAGGAGGAAGCCACTTGGCCCCTCGAGCCTTTTCAGCCTTTCAACAACACCATGATTAATTCAACTTGTTTCTGCCTTATCCATATATCCCTTGGTCCCCCCTATAGACAGAATGTCTATTGATCTCAGCATTGAATACACTCATTGACAACATACATAGCCTTCTGAGGGCATGCTTTCTTCTCCCTGCTACTATCGGGCCATAGGTTCAGAAGCTTGAGGTCCCATACCACCAGGTTCAGGAACAGTTACTTTCCGACAACTATCAGATTCTTGTACCGACCTGCACAACCCTAATCTTCCCTCAACGGAACATTACGGACCACCTCTTTACACGACCAAGGACTTGTTTTCTAATTGTGTTTTGCATTAATGTCATGTTTATTGCACAATCCTTCTTACCCCAGTGTCTTGCAGAATTAATGCTCATGCTATTTTATGTAGAATTTATGATTTGTGTATTATTTGACTCCATTTGTCTATGATGCTGCAGCAAGCAAGATTTTCATGGTACTTGTCCTGTACCATACCTGTGCACCTGACAATAAACTCAACGCGAGTTGGAGATGTTTAAATTATCATCACCTCTTAGTACTGGATATTTGACTTTCAATTGCAAGACCTTGCCCTCCAGTGCAAGATTCCTCATCTGGAACTACCTTTACTTTAGACTGTACATATGTAGAGTCCACGGTGACCAGCTATCACCCTGCACACTAGCACTATCCTATATTCTAGGGACAATTTACGATTTTACTGAAGCCAATTGACCTACAAACCAGTATGTCTTTGGAGAGTGGGAAGAAACCTGGGCACCCAGAGAAAACCCACGCAGGCCATGGGGAGAACGTACAGGCAGTTCCTGTAGAGATGATCAAACCCAGGTCTCTGGCACTGTAAGGCAGCAACTCCAGCACTGCGCCACTGCCGCCTCTAAAACCCATTAACATCTTGAAGATTTCATACTAATGATTATGTGACTGCATGTGGGTAGAGTTTACATTATACACTTAGATGCTGCAGAGCATGGGTGCACACTTCAACACTGGGTCATTCAGCATAGCTTAAAGCCACAACCATTACTTAATTGAACATGTTCCTTATAAGAATTCCATCAAGCATTAAAGACCTGGCAAAATGTTTTATGAATATTTTATTGATGAATATTCCTATGGGCAGATAGCTGTTCCATTCCTTATTGGAAAAATTAACTTTCTAAATTGAAAATACAGTGTCAGTGAAGTTATAGAGAAAATTTCTCTGGTTTGTTCAATTAATATTTAAAGTCTACTGTGATAACGTACAGCCCCATAGGTCAAACATTCACAAATGGAGGAATTGCCATGACGGAAAGCTAAAGCACACACTGGTGTTAGACAGCAACAGATGAGGAAGTTATTTTTTCCTCATTCTTTTTCTCCCTTTTCCGGTGCAACAGGATGTTTCCGTGGCAACTGACCTCATTAACCTTGCCAAAGGAGCCACCATGCCCCCTGGGTTTAGACTGCAACAGGAAACTTGTGACTCAAGGGTCTCCCAGCGGAGAGAGTCCCGACTTCTGGATCCACATGTACAAATGTGTCTGGTGCAGCCTCTACCCTCAGATGACTCTCTGAGTGTGAGAGAGTTGGATTTAGCTAAGGGAATCAAGGGGGGAACGGGGAGAAAGCAGGAACGGGATATTTTGGATGATCAGCCATGATAATATTGAATGGCGCACCTATTTTCTATGTTTCTACAGTGCATTCAGAAAATATTCAGACCCCTTCACTTTTTCCACATTTTGTTACGTTACAGCCTTATGCTAAAATTGATTAAATTCTTTTTTTTTTAAATCATCAATCTACACACAATACCTCATAATATAAAAGCGAAAACAGGTGTTTAGAAATTTTTGCAAAGTAATTAAAAAGAAATAACTGAAATATCACATTTACATAAGTATTCAGACCCTTTGCTATGACACTCAAAATTGAGCTTAGGTTCATCCTGTTTCCATTGATTATCCTTGAGATGTTTCTACAACTTGATTGGAGTCCACCAGTGGTAAATTAAATTGATTGGACATGATTTGGAAAGGCACACACCTGTCTATATAAGGTCCCACAGTTGACAGTGCATGTCAGAGCAAAAACCAAGCCATGAAGGCGAAGGAATTGTTCGTAGACCTCCGAGACAGGATTGTATCGAGACACAGATCTGGGGAAGGGTATAAAACAATTTCTGCAGCATTGCAGGTCCCGAAGACCACAGTGGCCTCCATCATCCTTAAATGGAAGAACTTTGAAACCACCAGGACTCTTCATAGAGCTGGTCGCCCGGCCAATCCGAGCAATCGGGAGAGAAGGGCCTTGGTCAGTGAGGTGACCAAGAACCCGATGGTCACTCTGACAGAACTCCAGAGTTCCTCTGTGGAGATGGGAGAAACCTCCAGAAGGACAACTATATCTGCAGCACTCCACCAATCAAATCTGAAGGAAACTTGTAAGAACAACAATGGGAAAAAGCGGAGTAACGTTCTGCAACAATGTTCACGTTATTGTGTACAGTTTTGGCATAGTTCCTTGAGATCACGGGCACGTACACAGGCGTCCAAACAAGACGAGACTTTTAGTATAATATAAATAGTTGATGACAATGTTTAGGATCAGAGGTCAAATATGGCCGGTCACGTGTGTGACACCACACTGAAGCATTTTATAAACTCTGTGAATAATAAGCATTCAGACCCGTTACTCAGTACTTTGTTGCGGCACCTTTGGCAGTGATTACAGCCTCAAGTCTTCTTGGGTATGGCGCTACAAGCTTGGCACACCTGTATTTGGGTAATTTCTCCTATTCTTCTCTGCAGATCCTCTCAAGCTCTGTCAGGTTGGATGGGGAGCGTCGATGCACAGCTATTTTCAGGTCCCTCCAGAGATATTCGATCGGGTTCAAGGCTTTGGCTGGGCCAATCAAGGACATTCACAGACTTGTCACGAAGCCACTCCTGCGTTATCTTGGCTGTGTGCTTAGGGTCCTTGTCCTGTTAGAAGGTGAACCTCCGCCCCAGTCTGATACCCTGAGCCTCAGGAGCAGGTTTTCATCAAGGATCTCTCTAAACTTTGCTCCGTTCATCTTTCCCTCGATCCTGACTAGTCTCCCAGTTCCTGCCACTGAAAATTCATCCCCACAGCATGATGCTGCCACCACCATGCTTCACCGTAGGTATGGCATTAGCCAGGTGATGAGTGGTGCCTGGTTTCCTCCAGACGTGACGCTTGGCATTCAGGCAAAAGAGTTCAATCTAAGTTTCATCAGACCAGAGAATCTTGTTTAGGTGCCTTTTGGCAAACTCCAAGCGGGCTGTCACGTGCCTTTTACTGAGGAGTGGCTTCCGTCTTGTCACTCTACAATAGAGGCCCAATAACTTCACAAGTTATTGATATTTAAAGTTTTACCAAAGCCAACTTTGAAAAGAATAACTGTCTTTGAGAGGAAGACTCTTCCAGCAGCTTCCAGTGATGATGTCAAAATGGCATCTCACAGTTGCTCAATCACAATGAGATCTCATTTACACAAACTGCCGAGAAGATTCCGAAAACTGAAGATGACATCACAATTTGATCTCTGCTGCCAATACACCAGCTATTAGAGTGTTTTTACATTGTTGTAAGGAGATGGATGTAGTGGGGGAGATTTAAACGTTGTATTTCTTCAAATCTGCACTGGCAATTAGGCAGTTATGACGTGAAAATGCCTTACCAGCTACAATGTTTCTATCCCAGAACACCGAGTCCTTCACAGCAAATGTCCTTCAGGGAAATAATCTGCCAGCCTAACCCAGCACAGCAAAGTTTAATGATTAGATTTGGATAACAAAGGGGAAGAATTTACCAGCCAAACCCCCATTTCTCCCATTCTTCTCTGCAGATCCTCTCAAGCTCTGTGAGGTTGGATGGGGAGCGTCGATGCACAGCTATTTTCAGGTCCCTCCAGAAATGTTCGATCGGGTTCGTCCGGGCTCTGGCGGGGTCACTCAAGGACATTCACAGATTTGTCACGAAGCTACTCCTGTGTTGTCTTGGCTGTGTGCTTAGGGTTGGTGTCCTGTTGGAAGGTGAACCTCCACCCCAGTCAGGCGTCCAGACGCTCTGGAGCATGTTTTCATCAAGGACCTCTCTGTACTTTGCTCCGTTCATCTTTCCCTCGATCATGACTAGTCTCCCAGTTCCTGCCGCTGAAAAACTTCCCCACAGCATGATGCTGCCACCACCATGCTTCACCGTAGGTATGGTATTTGCCAGGTGATGAGCGGTGCCTGGTTTCCTCCAGACGTGACGCTTGGCATTCAGGCAAAAGAGTTCAATCTTAGTTTCATCAGACCAGAGAATCTTGTTTAGGTGCCTTTTGGCAAACTCCAAGCGGGCTGTCACGTGCCTTTTACTGAGGAGTGGCTTCCGTCTTGTCACTCTACAATAGAGGCCCAATAACTTCACAAGTTATTGATATTTAAAGTTTTACCAAAGCCAACTTTGAAAATAATAACTGCCTTTGAGAGGAAGACTCTTCCAGCAGCTTCCAGTGATGATGTCAAAATGGCATCTCACAGTTGCTCAATCACAATGAGATCTCATTTACACAAACTGCCGAGAAGATTACGAAAACTGAAGATGACATCACAATTTGATCTCTGCTGCCAATACACCAGCTATTAGAGTGTTTTTACATTGTTGTAAGGAGAGGGATGTAGTGGGGGAGATTTAAACGTTGTATTTCTTCAAATCTGCACTGGCAATTAGGCAGTTATGACGTGAAAATGCCTTACCAGCTACAATGTTTCTATCCCAGAACACCGAGTCCTTCACAGCAAATGTCCTTCAGGGAAATAATCTGCCAGCCTAACCCAGCACAGTAAAGTTTAATGATTAGATTTGGATAACAAAGGGGAAGAATTTACCAGCCAAACTCAGCACAGCAAAGTGTAATGATTAGATTTGGGTAACAAAATATGGCCTTGTTGGTGGCACCTACGTCACATAAAATCTTAGTGCAATTGCATTTTTTTAAAGTTTAAAATGACCTGCACAGTGAGTGGTGGAATATTGCATTGGGGGAACGAGCGAGTGGTGGAATCTTACGTCGGGGAATGGGTTGTGTTGGGGACCAGGTCTCCTGTGTGACAGGGACCCAACGGGTGAGTGGTGGGATCTTATGTTGGGGAACGGGTTGTGTTGGGGGACCATGCCTCCCATGGGGGCTATGGGTGAGTGGTGGATTATTGTGTTGGGGGAACGGGTTACGTTGGGGGAATGGGTGAGTGGTGGATTATTGCGTTGGGGGATGAGGCCCAATGGGTCCCACTTGGTCTAGTAACATATAAAATTTTCACTTGATACACTGAAGCAAATATGAATCATATATACTATACAAAACAATATACCTGTAATGCTTTCAGAATTAGAGATATATTTCACATTTTTTCATCTTTATGGTCACACACACGATTAAGAATGGGCCATATATTTATAGGAACCGGTTACAAGATCTTATATGCGTATGTACAGTGCATTCAGAAAGTATACAACCCCCTTCACTTTTTCCACATTTTGCTACGTTACAGCCTAATGCCCCTGTCCCACTTAGGAAACCTGAACGGAAACCTCTGGAGACTTTGCGTCCCACCCAAGGTTCCGTGCAGTTCCCGAAGGTTGCAGGTAGGGGGGCTGACAAAGACCTCCGGGAACCGCACGGAAACCTTGGGTGGGGCACAAAGTCTCCAAAGGTTTCCGTTCAGGTTTCCCAAGTGGGACAGGGGCATTCTAATATGGATTAAATTCTTTTTTTTTTTTTTAAATCATCAATCTACACACAATACCCCATAATAAAAAAAACGACAATAGGTGTTTAGAATTTTTTTCCAAAGTATTTAAAAAGAAATAACTGAAATATCACATTTACATAAGTATTCAAACCCCTTTACTCAGTACTTTGTTGAGGCACCTTTAGCAGCGATTACAGCCTCAAGTCTTCTTGGGTATGATGCTACAAGCTTGGCACACCTGTATTTGGGTAATTTCTCCCATTCTTCTCTGCAGATCCTCTCAAGCTCTGTCAGGTTGGATGGGGAGCGTCGATGCACAGCTATTTTCAGGTCAAAGAGTTCAATCTTGGTTTCATCAGACCAGAGAATCTTGTTTCTCATGGTCTGAGAATCCTTTAGGTGCCTTTTGGCAAACTCCAAGCGAGCTGTCATGTGCCTTTTACTGAGGAGTGGCTTCCATCTGGCCACTCTACCATAAAGGCCTGATTGGTGGAATGCTGCAGATATAGTTGTCGTTTTGGAAGGTTCTCCCATCTCCACAGAGGAACTCTGGAGCTCTGTCAGAGTGACCATTGGGTTCTTGGTCACCTACCTGACCAAGGCCCTTCTCCCCCGATTGCTCAGTTTGACTGTGCAGACAGCTCTATGAACAGTCCTGGTGGGTCCAAAGTTCTTCCATTTAAGAATGACGGAGGCCACTGTGCTCTTCGGGACCTGCAATGCTGCAGAAATTGTTTTATACCCTGCCCCAGATCTGTGCCTCAACACAATCCTGTCTAGGAGATCTACGGCCAATTCCTTTGTCTTCATGGCCTGGCTTTTGCTCTGACATGCACTGTCAACTGAGGGAGCTTATTTAGACAGGTGTGTGCCTTTCCAAATCATGTCCAATCAATTTAGTTTACCACTGGTGGACTCCAATCAAGTTGTAGAAACATCTCAAGGATAATCAATGGAAATAGGATGAACCTGAGCTCAATTTTGCAAAGGATCTGAATACTGATGTAAATGTGATATTTCAGTTATTTATTTTTAATTACTTTGCAAAGATTTCTAAACACCTGTATTCGCTTCTTCATTCTTGGGTATTGTGTGTAGATTGATGATAAAACATTTTTTTAATCCATTTAAAAATAAGACTGCAAAGTAACCGTTGTACCGTTATAATGGGTGACTTCAATCTACATATAGATTGGGTGAATCAAATTGGCAGGGGTGCTGAGGAAGAGGATTTTTTGGAATGTATGCGGGATAGTTATCTAAATCAACATGTAGAGGAACCAACGAGAGAGCAGGCTATTTTAGACTGGGTATTGAGTAATGAGGAAGGGTTAGTTAGCAGTCTTGTTGTACGTGCCCCCTTGGGCAAGAGTGACCATAATATGGTTGAGTTCTTCATTAGGATGGAGAGTGACATTGTTAATTCAGAAACAATGGTTCTGAACTTAAAGAAAGGTAACTTTGAGGGTATGAGACGTGAATTGGCCAAGATTGACTGGCAATTAATTCTAAAAGGGTTGACGGTGGATATGCAATGGAAGACATTTAAAGACTGCATGGATGAGCTACAAAAATTGTTCATCCCAGTTTGGCAAAAGAATAAATCAGGGAAGGTGGTGCATCCGTGGATAACAAGGGAAATCAGGGATAGTATCAAAGCGAAGGATGATGCGTACAAATTAGCCAGAAAAAGCAGCATACCGGAGGACTGGGAGAAATTCAGAGACCAGCAGAGGAGGACAAAGGGCTTAATTAGGAAAGGAAAAATAGATTATGAAAGAAAACTGGCAGGGAACATAAAAACTGACTGCAAAAGTTTTTATAGATATGTGAAAAGAAAGAGATTAGTTAAAACAAATGTAGGTCCCTTGCAGTCAGAAACAGGTGAGTTGATCATGGGGAACAAGGATATGGCGGACCAATTGAATAACTACTTTGGTTCCGTCTTCACTAAGGAAGACATAAATAATCTGCCGGAAATAGCAGGGGACCGCGGGTCAAAGGAGTTGGAGGAATTGAGTGAAATCCAGGTTAGCCGGGAAGTGGTGTTGGGTAAATTGAATGGATTAAAGGCCGATAAATCCCCAGGGCCAGATAGGCTGCATCCCAGAGTACTTAAGGAAGTAGCTCCAGAAATAGTGGATGCATTAGTAATAATCTTTCAAAACTCTTTAGATTCTGGAGTAGTTCCTGAGGATTGGCGGGTAGCAAACGTAACCCCACTTTTTAAGAAGGGAGGGAGAGAGAAAACGGGGAATTACAGACCAGTTAGTCTAACATCGGTAGTGGGGAAACTGCTAGAGTCAGTTATTAAAGATGGGATAGCAGCACATTTGGAAAGTGGTGAAATCATTGGACAAAGTCAGCATGGATTTACAAAAGGTAAATCATGTCTGACGAATCTTATAGAATTTTTCGAGGATGTAACTAGTAGCGTGGATAGGGGTGAACCAGTGGATGTGGTGTATCTGGACTTCCAGAAGGCTTTCGACAAGGTCCCACATAAGAGATTAGTTTACAAACTTAAAGCACACGGCATTGAGGGTTCAGTATTGATGTGGATAGAGAACTGGCTGGCAAACAGGAAGCAAAGAGTAGGAGTAAACGGGTCCTTTTCACAATGGCAGGCAGTGACTAGTGGGGTACCGCAAGGCTCAGTGCTGGGACCCCAGCTATTTACAATATATATTAATGATCTGGATGAGGGAATTGAAGGCAATATCTCCAAGTTTGCGGATGACACTAAGCTGGGGGGCAGTGTTAGCTGTGAGGAGGATGCTAGGAGACTGCAAGGTGACTTGGATAGGCTGGGTGAGTGGGCAAATGTTTGGCAGATGCAGTATAATGTGGATAAATGTGAGGTTATCCATTTTGGTGGCAAAAACAGGAACGCAGACTATTATCTAAATGGTGGCCGACTAGGAAAAGGGGAGATGCAGCGAGACCTGGGTGTCATGGTACACCAGTCATTGAAAGTGGGCATGCAGGTGCAGCAGGCAGTGAAGAAAGCGAATGGTATGTTAGCTTTTATAGCAAAAGGATTTGAGTATAGGAGCAGGGAGGTTCTACTGCAGTTGTACAGGGTCTTGGTGAGACCACACCTGGAGTATTGCGTACAGTTTTGGTCTCCAAATCTGAGGAAGGACATTATTGCCATAGAGGGAGTGCAGAGAAGGTTCACCAGACTGATTCCTGGGATGTCAGGACTGTCTTATGAAGAAAGACTGGATAGACTTGGTTTATACTCTCTAGAATTTAGGAGATTGAGAGGGGATCTTATAGAAACTTACAAAATTCTTAAGGGGTTGGACAGACTAGATGCAGGAAGATTGCTCCCGATGTTGGGGAAGTCCAGGACAAGGGGTCACAGCTTAAGGATAAGGGGGAAATCCTTTAAAACCGAGATGAGAAGAACTTTTTTCACACAGAGAGTGGTGAATCTCAGGAACTCCCTGCCACAGAGGGTAGTCGAGGCCAGTTCATTGGCTATATTTAAGAGGGAGTTAGATGTGGCCCTGGTGGCTAAGGGGATCAGAGGGTATGGAGAGAAGGCAGGTACGGGATACTGAGTTGGATGATCAGCCATGATCATATTGAATGGCGGTGCAGGCTCGAAGGGCCGAATGGCCTACTCCTGCACCTAATTTCTATGTTTCTATGTTTCTATGTTTCTATGTAACACAATGTGGAAACAGTGAAGGGGTCTGAATACTTTCTGAATGCTCTGTATAATATATATATATACATTTGGCCCTCCGAATCCCCGCCGACTAAGATCACGCATACACTAGCTTTATCCTACACACCAGGGATAATTTGCAGAAGACAATTAACCTAGAAACCTACTCATCTTTGGGAAGTGGGTGGAAACCGGAGCATCCAGCCAAAACACTAATGGTCACAGGGAGAACATACAAACTCTGTGCAGACAGCACCCGAGGTCAGAAGCGAACCCGCGTCTTTGACGTTGTAAGGCAGCAATAGTGCTGCACTGCTGTGACATCCCACTGCACCACTGTGCCATCACACAGTAATATTTATAAATCATACACACATACATACTGTATATATTCACGCATGTAGTGTTTGCAACATCTTGTTATATGTTCCTGTGATCCATATACAAGCACTGCATAGTTATATATTTCAGTCACACTTGTTGCAAGACTAGCACTAAGGAATGACCAGTTACTGGAATCTAGGCTGATTACTGATTACCCAGCCCGGGTCCTTAATGGCTCACTCTAGGCCTCTGGTCTGCAGGGTTGGGTTGCTGGGCGGGGCGGGCCAGGCATGTTCGGTCTCACGACTGCAACACCTGGTCTTTGCTAGGGTGTAGTACTCACGTATTCATCGTAGGTGTCCTCTTCCGGGGGTGGCGGAGGCCGATAGCCCGCTGCTCCCGGTCCTCCCCGGCCACGGGGCGCTGCGGTGCCCCTGCCCGCGTGGGGTGGGAGGGGCACGCCACGGGCCAATGCCGGCGGTCTGGGAACCGGAACTCCCCGTCCGGGAAGGAGGGCAGTGGCGCGTCCCCTGAAAGAACACGGGACAGTTTACTCATTGCAGACGCGCGGGGGCATCGCTGGCACTGCTGATACTAACATCCCGACCTATGCTGACTGGGACCCTGGTGGCCGGCTGCCATCTTGAACTGGTGGCTGTGGGACACAAACTGGTCCAGCGGCAACTCAGAGCTTGAGGGAGTGTTGATCCCACCAGGCAATGCGGCCTGGTTTAGTTTAGAGGTACAGCTTGGAAACAGGCCCTTCGGCCCAACGAGACCACGCTGACCACCGTCCCTTTGCTTTACCTGGACTGTACTCAAAACCACCTTAAAATCTGCAATGGCCCCACTGAGTTCTGAAAATCCCTTGCACATGATGAATCAAAGGAAGTGCAGAAGGAACATTCGGTACGGCGTTGAGAATCTTGAATTCATACATCGGGGAGCACACAGGGGCCGTGCACAACAATGTACCACCCAGCCGAATAAAAGGACGCGCCTTTAGAAAGGAGACGAGGAGGATTATTTTTTAGTCAGAGGGCGATGAATCTGTGGAATTCATTGCTACAGAAGGCTGTGGAGGCCAAATCAATGGATATTTTTAAAGCAAAGATTGACAGATTCTTGATTAGTACGGGTGCCAAGGATGATGAGGAGAAGGCAGGAGAATGGGGTTAGGAGGGAAAGATAGATGAGCCATGATTAAATGGCTGAGAAGACTCGATGGGCCGAATGGCCTAATTCTGCTCCTATCGCATGAACTTATGAACCATCCATGGAAGAGTCTCCCACTCCCACTCCCACTTTGGTCACATTGGACACCTAAGAATGGGCCAGTCATTCCCAGTTTCGAGGTGAGGAGACCGGACCCTGTGTCCTCCCCCGCCCCCCCCCCTCCCCCGGGAAGAGTTACCTGACTGCCGGTGTGAGGGGAGTTCGAAGCCCCCGTCCACGTGTGCCCCGTCCTCGAGTGGAATCTTCCGAGCCGTTCAGGTACGAGAGCTCCCTCAGCTGCTCCTGACGGATCTCATCATTGTAATCCTGCAACCAGAAACAATAACTTTCACTCACGCCCTCCCTTGTACAATCTTGTTTCTTGTCTGTGATTTTATTTTCGGCAACTTCGACAAGAGATGTCACGTTAGTTCAGGAATCCTGGACTGTTGCTGCTTGCAGTGCTTTCCCATGGGGCCATTTTCTGTCTCACATTTCCACTAATAACATGAAATAACAAGGTGTGTCGGAAGGAACTGCAGACGTCGGTTTAAACCGAAGATGGACACAAAATGTTGAAGTAACTCAGCGGGACAGGCAGCATCTCTGGAGAGAAGGAATGGGTGACATTTCGGGTTGAGACCCTTCCTCAGATCAGTCCGAAGAAGGGTCTTGACCCGAAACGTCACCCATTCTTTCTCCCCAGAGATGCTGCCTGTCCCACTGTATTACTCCAGCATTTTGTGTATATCCATGAAATAACAAATGTCTCCTCAAGATGTTTATACACTTTGTCAATGCTACTAGCTGGGGCTCGGCCCAGTGACCCGGCAAGCAGCAGCTGTATCCGAAACGCAGTCCCAGCTTGCTCGGAGAGGGAAGGCCGCCGAGTCTCGTGGACCGGGAAACATAGAAACATAGAAAATAGGTGCAGGAGTAGGCCATTCAGCCCTTCGAGCCTGCACCGCCATTCAATATGATCATGGCTGATCATCCAACTCAGTTTCCTGTACCTGCCTTCTCTCCATACCCCCTGATCCCTTTAGCCACAAGGGCACATCTAACTCCCTCTTAAATATAGCCAATGAACTGGCCTCAACTACCTTCTGTGGCAGAGAATTCCAGAGATTCACCACTCTCTGTGTGAAAAATGTTTTCCTCATCTCGGTCCTAAAAGATTTCCCCCTTATCCTTAAACTGTGACCCCTTGTTCTGGACTTCCCCAACATCGGGAATAATCTTCCTGCATCTAGCCTGTCCAACCCCTTAAGAATTTTGTACGTTTCTATAAGAAACTTACAAATCGGAAAGGGGGTGGAAGGAGGCAGCGCCAGTGGTTGACGCTGGACAAAGGGCCCAGAAAGAGGAACCGGAGAAGGGGGGGGGGGAGGGAGGGCTTACACACGATCAAGGCCGGCGGCAGGAGGCGCTCTCTGGGAAAGGAGGGGTAGAGAGGGCCAGGCCTGGTGTGGAACATTGTGTCGCGAGGCAACTGGAATGGAGGCGATGGCTGCAACGGGCCTTTGTTTCCGGCTGCAGCTGGGAATGTAAAATGGCGGCTCATGCATATGGAGTCAGTGGGTTCAGCAGTGATTGTGCTTTTGTACGGAGATAGTCTTGATGAGCTATATGCAAAAATACTTCACTGTGCCTGGCACACATTAAAATAAAGAAACCATTGATTAAAAACTGTCCTTTGTTCACAAACAGACAGAACGGCACATAAAATGATTGTTTGGCCCATCTATGTTTACGTTAATTAATATCACTTGTACCTAGGTACAGTGAAAAGCTTTATTTTGTATGCTATCCAATCAGATCAAATAATCCCATACATAAATACAATCAAGTTAAACTCAAGTACAATAGATAGAGCAAAGGAGAGGATACAGAGTGCAGAATATAGATATCAGCATTGTGGAGCATCAGTTCCTGGGACAAAGTCCAATGTCTGCACTAGGGTACAGATAAATTGGACAATACCCCAGCATATGGAAGGAGTGTTCTAAAGCCAGATAACAGAGAGGATGAAGCATTGTCTGGACAATGCCGAGTGTTCTGCAATAGATCTATCTCTCCTCTGTTTCATTGTGTTCTGCCACCAAAGCCATTTATTCCTGCCTCCTTTCAAGCCTCCCCTTAAATGCATCTCTCTTATTTCTTTGAACTGCTTCTTGCAGCAGAAAGTTCCATGTTATAATCACTCCCTGAGAGAGCCGATGCTCCTGAATTTACTCAATTAAAAAGAAAACGGTTGGTGCCGCAAAACCGTTGAGAAAAACAGAGGCATGATGGTGCAATCTTGAACAAAAACAAATTGCTGGAGGAACTGAGTGGGTCAGGCAGCAACTGTGGAGGGAAATAGAGTCATACAACACTATCCAAGCAAGTCTCATTTTGCCCATGTATGGCCCATACATGGGCAAAAGACTTTGCCTCCATCACAGTGAGGATGTGCTTGGTGAACTCACTGTGGTGGATGTTTAATTTGTGTTGATTGTATGTTTTGTTATTATTGATTCTGTGTATGACTGCAGGCAACATAATTTAGTTCAGACCGAAAGGTCTGAATGACAATAAAGGAATCTATCTATCTATATCACTTTAAAACTTCCCTATCCATGTACCTGTCCAAGTGTCTTTAATTTGATCTTATGGAGTGGACTCAACTACCTGATCTGGCAGCATACAATATATCCACCAAAATCTGAGTGAAAACGTTGCCCCTCAGTTTCCCCATTAAATCTTGCCCCCTCACCTTACACCCAGAGTGCATTCAGAAAGTATTTAGACCCCTTCACTTTTTCCACATTTTGTTACATTACAGCCTTATTCTAAGATGGATTAAATTAATTTTTTATCATCAATCTACACAGATGATCTACCCCATAATAAAAGAGTGGAAATAGGTTTAGAAATATTTGCAAAATAATTAAAAAGAAATAACTGAAATATCACATTTACATAAGTATTCAGACCCTTTAACTCAGTACTTTGTTGAGGCACCTATGGCAGCGATTACAGTCTCAAGTCTTCTTGGCTACGATGCTACAAGCTTGGCACACCTGAATTTGGGTCATTTCTCCCATTCTTCTCAGCAGATCCTCTCAAGCTCTGTCAGGTTGGATGGGGAGCGTCGATGCACAGCTATTTTCAGGGCCCGCCGGAGATGTTCGATCGGATTCAAGTCCGGGCTCTGGCTGGGCCACTCAAGGACATTCACAGACTTGTCACAAAGCCACTCCTGCATTGTCTTGGCGGTGTGCTTAGGGTCGTTGTCCTGTTGGACTTCTGCCCCAGTCTGAAGTCCTGAACGCTCTGGAGCAGGTTTTCATCAAGGATCTCTCTGTACTCTGCTCCATTCATCTTTCCCTCGATCCTGACTGGTCACCCAGTTCCTGCCGCTGACAAACATCCCCACAGCATGATGCCGCCACCACCATGCTTCACCATAGGTATGGTATTGGCCAGGTGATGAGCAGTGCCTAGTTTCCTCCAGACGTGACGTTGGCATTCAGGCCAAAGAATTCAATCTTAGTTTCATCAAACCAGAGAATATTGTTTCTCATGACTTTTGGCAAACTCCAAGCTGGCTGTTATGTGCCTATTACTGAGGAGTGGCTTCCATCTGGCCACTCTACCATAAAGGCCTGATTGGTGGAATGCTGCAGATATAGTTGTCCTTCTGGAAGATTCTCCCATCTCCACAGAGGAACTCTGGAGCTCTGTCAGAGTGACCATCGGGTTCTTGGTCACCTCCCTGACCAATTCCCTTCTCCCCGGGCGGCAGCTCTATGAAGCGTCCTGGTGGTTCCAAAGTTCTTCCATTTAAGAATGACAGAGGTCACTGTGCTCTTTGGGACCTGTAATGCTGCAGAAATTGTTTTACACCCTTCCCCAGATCTGTGTCTCGACACAATCCTGTCTCGGAGGTCTACGGTCAATTCCTTTATCTTCATGGCTTGGTTTTTGCTCTGACATGCACTGTCAACTATGGGACCTTATATAGACAGGTGTGCCCCTTTCCAAATCATGTACAATCCATTTAATTTACCACTGGTGGACTCCAATCATGTTGTAGAAACATCTCAAGGATAAGCAATGGAAACAGGATGAACCTAAGCTCAATTTTGAGTGTCATAGCACAGGGTCTGAATACTTATGTAAATGTGATATTTCAGTTATTTATTTTTAATTACTTTGCAAAAATTTCTAAACACTTGTTTTCGCTTCTTCATTCTGGGACATTGTGTGTAGATTGATGATAAAAAAAAAGTTTTTAATCCATTTTAATATAAGGCTGTAACGTAACAAAATGTGGAAAAAGTGAAGGGTCTGAATACTTTCTGAATGCACTGTATGTCCTCTGGCTCTTGATTACCTGGCCCTGGGTAATGAAGAACTAGAGGGTCCAGTCTGAAGAAGGGTCCCGACCTGAAACGTCACGCATCCTTTTACTCCAGAGATGCTGCCTGACTCGCTGAGTTACTCCAGCACTTTGTGCCTATCCTGGGTAAAAGACTCCGTGGTTTCACCCTTTCGATACCCTTCATGATTTATATACCTCTACAAGATCACTCCTCACCCAAGGAAGTAAGTCCTATTTTGCCCAATCTCTCCCCATTGCTCAGGCACACGAGCAGAAATGGACCTTCCTTCAGACTCAAAAGCAGAAAATGCTTGAAACACTCAGCAGTATAAGTGGGACGTGTGGAGCGATAAAGAAAATGAATGATTCACGTCAATGGTCCACAGTCCAAGAGGTGAAGATATGTACCCCATGTGCACCCTACATCATTTCACAATCCTCATTAGATGTAGTGGAAGACTCTGTGGTAGCAAATAATTCTTGGGGGCACCGTGCAAAACAGGTGATGTCCAGTGACAATAGATTGGTCTCTGCTTCCAAAATATGGTTCAATAAACATCTGATCCCTCCTTCCTTCCCCTGTGGTCCACTTCACTCCACTCCACTCCACTCCACTTCCTTCCCATACTGCAGGAGGAGGCCAGTCAGCCCATCGAGAACAATCCAATTCCCCTGCAGATTTCCTCTGAGACCTATTTCTGTCAACTGATAACCCCCCCCCCCCCCTCCCCCCACCCTACCCAGATCCCATCCCTAACCTGCACACCTTGGCTATTTAACCAATTGATCCGTACATTCCAGTGCACTTTCGAGTTCATTTTAAAATTATTTTATTTGTTTTCAAATCGTTGAATGGGTTCGCCCCGCCTTACCTCTCTGAGCTGCTCCACCTATATGCTCCTGCCCGGTGCCTCAGGTCAGCTGATCAGCTGCTCCTTGAGGTACCAAGGTCTAAGCGGAAGCCCAGAGGGGATAGAGCCTTTTCTGTTGCTGCTCCGGCACTCTGGAACACCTTGCCGTTGCACATCAGACAGGCCCCCTCACTGTCCATCTTCAAATCCTCCCTAAAAACTCATTTTTATTCTCTGGCTTACGACACTGGCTGAGACATTGCTCCTGTTCTTAGTGCTTTTAATGTCTTTTAATTTTTACTGTTTTTTAGTCCTTCGTTTTACGGTTTTTAATGGTTTGTAATAACTTTTTGTCCATGAGTTCTCATGTACAGCACTTTGAGGCAACTGCGGTAGTTTAAAGTGCTTTATAAATAAAGTTATTATTATTATTATTATTATTATTACATCTCTGGACATGGGAGGAAGCCAGAGTACTCTGGTGGAACCTGCACACTTAACGAGAAGACTTTAGACTTTAGAGATACAGCACGGAAACAGGCCCTTCGGCTCACTGATACGGCGATGACCAGCACTATCCTGCACACTAGGGACAATCTACAATTTTACCAAAGCCAATTAACCAAAAAACCTGTACGTCTTTGAGGTGTGGGAGGAAACCGGAGCGCCCGGAGAAAACCCACGCAGTCACAGCGAGAACGTACAAACTCAGTACAGACAATAACCGTGGTCAGGATCGAACCCGAGTCTCTGGAGCTGTAAGGCAGCAACTCGACCGCTGAGTCACTGTGGGCCGCCCTAGCTCAGCACAATCCCAATTGCAGTGTGTTTGCTACCAGAACATCATGTCAGTGGATGATGTAGACCCACCGACTCGTCTCATATCATTACTATTTATACTATATTATTATGCTGACATGTCCCACACTACTGACAAAAATAGTCTGTCAAAGCCATTAGTTGTTCAAAATAACTCCAGTAATGACAGGATCTGGGATGCAAACGATTTAGAAAACATGCGTGACAGAGTCTTCAAGAAAATATTATTCATCTTATTGAATAAAGATTTGTAATTTACGATTCTAGCTTGGATTTGTATAAACTTAGTGAATGATCTATGGTTAGTGAGGAGGAGTATGATGCATCAGACTTGATTTAGCAACGTTTTAATCTTCCAGAATGATACAGCACTGATGGATGTTCTTTGAAACAACAATCCATATAGTAGCTCTCCCCTGATTTCCACCCACCACCCTACTCTATGCCTCTCCCTCGGGTAATTACCTTATTCCCTTTTCAATCTGCCCTTTCATCACTCCAGATAACAATACACTGTGCATTCAGAAAAAAATCCTCTACCCCACTCCTTCCGGCAAATATTAAATCAGTGCTTGCTGGTTATTTTCCTATCTGTGTAGGCAGTTAATGAATTTGCCTCCTTACAGCTTTATTGCTCTGAAGATTTTCTCAGAGCAGAAGACAAAGGAGCCTGTCGAGGAGGAAAGCAATCTGTAAAAAGGAGGATCACGTCTTGTTTCAGAACAAAGCTGCATCAGGAAGGCTGGATGTGCGGGAAGGGAGTGCAGATGGCGGTTTAAACCAAAGATCAATGCTGTCTGACCCGCTGAGTTACTCCAGATACTGTCTGACCCGCTGAGTTACTCCAGCTTGGAAGTATCATCAAGGATGCCTGTCAACCTGGCCATTCCCTCTTCTCCCTTCTACCTTCTGGGAGAAGAGACAGGAACTTTAAACCTCAGTGGTCCAGTCCTAATAAAAGCTTCTTCCCCACGAAAGGTTCTCCGACTCCTGAACTAATCACCTCTTTCACATCCCCTTCCCGGAGTTGCGACCACGTACTCTTAAACTCGACTTCATTCCGTTATTGCACTTTTATATTATTTTATACCATTTGGATTTTACACGCCAATCTTGCACCATTCTGCTGTGTTGGACTCATCATTGTATTTATTGCTGTGTTTATCATTACCGCATGTATACTGTTTACTCTGTGAGCTTCATATGTACAAATGTAATTGCATCTGATGTGTACAATAAAACTAATCTAATCTAGTTGGCACAGCTCCACAGTTTTTGTGGTTTCTGAACAATATATAACAGCTCATCAATTAGCACACATAGAAGAAGGCATTGAAATAATTGTTTTTCCTAATGTTGTGAAGTGTAGCCGGACATAATGTAGGAACTTCTACGGACAATTTGCACAGGGCGTTAGCTGGCAAAAGGCAAAGTGATGCTGCCCAGAAAGAAAATGTTATTTCTTTTAACTGAAAGAAAAAATAAATTGCTGGGAACACTCAGTGGGTTAGACTGCATCTGTGGAAAGAAGAAGAGTTAACAGGTTCAGGTCGAGGACCCATTGTCAGAATGTTTTAAGTAATCGTCAACCTGAAACATTTTCGTTCCACAGATGCTGCCTGATCTGTGTTTCTGACAGTTTCTGCTTTTATCTCAGACTTGCAGCCTCTGCAGTGCTTTCATTTTCATTTTTGGTTTAACTGACGACAACTACAGGATTTAAAAAAAAAAGCCAGAATACTAGGGAGAACATCTCTGCTCTGAAAATAGAGCCAGGGGGTCACTAATCTCTAATTGGGATCTCTAATCGTTCTGGGTTAAATACCGCATTTGGAAGATGGTGCTTCAAACAGTGTGGCGATCGAACCCTCACCATGGTCTTGGGTAGAATATCTCCACACTCAGGTCTCTGCAGTGTTGTGCAGACTCGGAAGCCAGAATACTACACCATGGGCAGTTATTCATAATCTTTGAATATTATGACTTGAAATATTAAAAATTAAATATTAATATTTCAATATTAATATTTATTTTATATAGTACTTTGTATATAGAGATATTTTTCTTCAATTGTTTAAAGGATTTTACCATGTAATTTTTGATTTCCATTTCTGGCGGAAGCTGCTCCTCTTATTAATCATTTACCGTGCTTGAAATAAGTGGCCCTGTTTCAAAATCACAGATGCAAATGAACTAACTCCACTTGGAGCTAAGGAGTCATTTTCCAGTGGAGGGCACAATATAATGAAAGGATATAGCTGAAGAGTAACAGAAGTCCCACGTGCAAGGAGTTACTCAGGTCATGCATGACCAGTGCAGCTCATCCCTTGAAGGTGATGCTTTTTCCGGCTTTTTCCACTCCATTTCCTTAATCCATCAGCTCGCAGAAAATGGAGCATTTAGGCTCTAATCCCGAGCCAGTCAAAAGCGAGCTGTGGTGTAACTAATTGAGGACATTTATACCATTATATTAGAGTTTAGTGAGGTAGAAGAGGTTTAATGGAAGGGATGCCAAACTGGAGTTCAGTTTAGAGTTACAGCGCGGAAAGGGGGTACTAAGGAGGTCAGGAGGTACTGAGATGGCTGTTGTGCCGTCTATACAGGATGGTTCTTACTCTTCACAGGCAGGGTCAGGCCATCTTACAATATGATAGTTTTGTTTAGTTTAAAGGTACAGCGCGGAAACAGGCCCTTTGGCCCACTGAGTCCGCACCAACCAGCGACCCCTGTACACTAGCACTATCCTACACACCAGGGACAACTTACCATTTTAACCAAAGCCAATTAACCTACAAAACTGCACATCTTTGGAGTGTGGGAGGGAACCAAGGATCCCGGAGAAAATTCACAAGGCCACCGGAAGAGCATAAAAACCCCGTACAAACAGCACCCGTAGTCAGGATCGAACCCGGGTCTCCGGCGCTGTAAGACAGCAACTCTACCTCTGCACACAGTAGGTGCGGCTTGGGTGCCACTGACTGTCAATGCAGAAAACCAAAGAAATCTATCGCTCAGCATCTTAATGAGAATGAAGTGATAGTATTCTATTGATTACACTTGTCTAGAGATTCCAATGAGTCGCGTGGTTTCTCAGTGTCACCCATGTGAAAACTGGTTAGCCTCTAGAGTGGAATTCAATCGCTACTACCTTCGGGTCAATCTGCCGCACTCAGACCTTCCAGCAGCGAGTCACCCCTATGCTCATAATTTCCACTCAACTGCCCGCACTTCCAGAGTGGTGTTCCTGCCTTGGGAGGTTAGTTGGCTGCTGTTAGCCGCTTCTATCGTGCAGGTGACTGGCAACATTTGGGAGGAGGGAAGAAGAGGAAATCTATAATAGACACAAAAAGCTGGAGCAACTCAGCGGGACAGGCAGCATCTCTGGAGAGAAGGATTGGGTGGCGTTTCGGGTCGAGACCCTTCTTCAGACTGGTTAGGGATAAGGGAAACGAGAGATATAGGCAGTGATGTGGAGAGATAAAGAACAGTGAATGAAAGATGTGCAAAAAAGTAAAGACGATAAAGGAAACAGGCCATTGTAAGCTGTTTGTAGGGTGAAAATGAGAAGCTAGTGCGACTTGGGTGAGGGAGGGCTAGAGAGAGAGGGAATGCCGGGGCTACCTGAAGTGAGAGAAATCAATATTCATACCACTGGGCTGTAAGCTGCCCAAGAGAAATATGAGATGCTGTTCCTCCAGTTTGCGTTTAGCCTCACTCTGACAATGGATGGGGATCGAGGACAGAAAGGTCTGTGTAGGAATGGGAAGGAGAATTGTAGTGTCCAGCAACCGGGAGATTCGGATGGATCAAACGGGCTGAGCGAAGGTGTTCCGCAAAACAATCGCCCGGCCTGCGTTTGGTCTCACCAATGTACAAGAGCCCACATCTTGAACAACGGATACAGTAGATAATGTTGGAGGAGATGCAAGTGAACCTCTGCCTAACCTGAAAGGACTGTCGGGGTCCCTTAATTTAGTTTAGAGATACAGTGTGGAAGGAGGTTCTTCGGCCCACCGAGTCCGCATCAACCTGCGATCCCCGCACACTAACATTATGCTACACACACTAGGGACAATTTACAATTTTACCAAGCTAATTAGCCTACAAACCTGTACATCTGTATGGAGTTTGTACCTTCTCCCTGTGACCTGTGTGGGTTTTCACCATGAGGTCTGATTTCCTCCCACAATCCACAAATGTGCAAGTTTGTGGGTTATTTGGCTTGGTTAAATTGTAAATTGTCCCTAGTGTGTGTCAGATAGTGTTAATGTACAGGGATCACAGGTTGGTGTGGACTTAGTGGGCTGAAGGGCCTGTTTCCGCGCTGTATCTCTAAAACTTAAACTAAAACACTGGCCTGAGACACAACCTTTCTAAAACCATGATGCCAGTTCACTATTGAGGTCTTAATCTCACCCACGGGAAAAGCACTGGCACTCTCTAAAGCCCTGATAGTGACCCAATGTATCAACTGCCACTTAACCTGCACCAAGCCATGGTTGGGTGAGGGGGGGGGAGGAATTAATAGCAATTTCTACACAAAGGATGGTGGGTATATGGAACGAGCTACCGGAGGAGGTAGTTGAAGAAACATTTCGGTACATGGATAGGATAGGTTTCGAGAGACATGGGATAAAGGCAGGCAGGTGGGACTAGTGTTGATGGGACATGTTGGCTGTTGTGGGCATGTTGGGCCAAAGGGCCGGTTTCCACGCTGTAAGACTCTATGACTCTGATCCCAGCCCCAGTCTTGAACATCAAATAGAGGGTGCCACCATATTCCTTGATCTGGAGGCAGTGCAGATGTGGTCAGGGATGGATCCATGACCAAAACATATACTGACTACTGGATTCCAACAAAGGTCTTAGGGCACAGTAAATCTCCACAAGTGTCCATAACAATTCTCAATAAGCACCCAGTCACATCGACATCACTCAACCAATGCTGCCCGGTCATGTCAAACCAAGTCCTCGACCCAGCCATGGGCACCAGTCCCATGGACATCAGCAAACTATGGGCACTCAGTCACATGGGCACCACCCACCCAATGGCACCCAGTAACATGGACATCAGCCAACTATGGGCACCCAGTCACATGGGCATCACCCGCCCAATGGCACCCAGTCCCATGGACATCAGCAAACTATGGGCACCCAGTCACATGGGCACCACCCGCCCAATGGCACCCAGTAACATGGACATCAGCCAACTATGGGCACCCAGTCACATGGGCACCACCCGCTCAATGGCACCCAGTCCCATGGACATCAGCAAACTATGGGCACTTAGTCACATGGGCATCACCCGCCCAATGGCACCCAGTCACATGGACACCATGTCCCCAGCTGGCAGTGGGCAGGCACCGTCACATGGACATCATTCGACCATGGGCACGGGATCCAGTGTTCAAGAAGGAACTGCATATGCTGGAAAATCGAAGGTAGACAAAACTGCTGGAGAAACTCAGTGGGTGCAGCAGCATCTATGGAGCGAAGGAAATAGGCAATGTTTTGGGCTGAAATCCTTCTTCAGACTGATGTAAGGTGGGGGGGGGGGGGGGGGGGGGGGGGGGGAGAAGAAAGGAGAAAGGAAGAGGAGGAGCCAGAGGACTGAGGGAGAACTGAGAAGGGGAGGAGACAGCAAGGGCTACCGGAAATTGGAGAAGTCAATGTGAATGCCGCTATGGTGCTTTTAAGAAGGAACTGCAGATGCACGGGATCCAGTCACATGTACCCAACCATGGCACATGATCACATGGACACCAAGTCCCCATCCAACCATCGAATCCGGTCACATGACACTATGCCCCTACCCAACCATTGGCACCATAACCTGGACACCACCTGACCATTGGTTCTCAGTCACATGACACCATATCCCTAACCAACCATGGCACCTAGTCACTTGACATCATGTTCTCACCCGTTCACATGGATGCACATTTCCCAATTCCAGTTGCTCCTGCATATCCTGCAGATGTAGGAGGTGACCAATGAAGAAGCATAACTCCATCACAAGGTCGCCCCCAACATCACCTCCTCTCTCCGACTAGAGTTCTGCAACATGCTCTCTCGCTGCTCCCCCTCTGTGCATTCATTGTTATTTAGCTCTCTACATCATCGTCTATATCTCTCGCTTCCCTTTTCCCTAACTAGTCTGAAGAAACGTCTTGAGTTTAGTTTAGATAGACACAAAATGCTGGAATAACTCAGTGGGACAGGCAGCATCACTGAGGAGAAGGAACAGGCGATGTTTTGGACCCGCAACGTCACCCATTCCTTCCCTCCACAGATGCTGCCTGTCCCACTGAGTTAATCCCATCTTCAGTTTAAAGCAGCATCTGCGGTTCCTTCCTACACATTCCAAGCCCTGTCCTTGCTCCAGATTGTAACCACCACTCTTGTTGGTTTGGCTGGCCTCCCCCTTTGATAGTGAACAGAGGAGGGATCACCTTCCTTTCGCCTCAGGGCCGACACAACATTGACATGTTGGCAATGTCCGCATGTCAATAATAGATGGAAAGAGACTTGAGAAACAGGTTGAGGAAATTTTTCCAAGACTCCTTAAATCCAAGGAGCGTTATATATTTACCTTGAGCAAGCAGCTGTTGTCAGCAACACAAAAGGCATGGAGATAAATTATCCGCAGCAGGCTGGATGTTGGTGTTGGATACAGTCTCATTTTTTGGGAGATTTGTAATCGTGTAAGAGCTGACAGTACCTTTCTAATTTCAGCTGGAGATGGAGTTATTTTGGCAAGAGCTTGCATTTTCACTTTGAATTCAGCTTCAGGCATAATGTTAAGGAGGCAGGCCTGCTTCTGAATCTTAAGGGTGGCATTGACTGCAACAATCATGTGCCCTTAAGGCAAAAATGATGTTTCAAAGAAGGTATTATTACGCTGCCGTGTAATTTGTCAACTCGTCCAATTCATCGTGCTGGCTTCTATTTTAACCCTTTCCACGCTTCCCAGGAAGTCCCAGAATTTCTGCAGATTCAAAATCCAAGTTATTTTCAACTCCACATGGTATTCTGTATTTCCCACTGAGAATTCATCGCTGTAATTTTGGGTTGTACAAAATAGTCTCAATTGTATGCCCTTCTGCTGGCACTGTTAGGCAACAAAAAAATGTAACATCTTGAGTGGTCTGACGGAAACTGTTTTACCAGGGTGGCACGGTGGCACAGCGGTAAGTTGCTGCCTCACAGCGCCAGGGTCCCGGGTTTGTTCCTGACTATGGATGCTTGTCTGTACGGAGTTTGTACCTTCTACCCGTGACCTGCATGGGCTTTCTCCTGGATCTCCGGTTTCCTCCCACACTACAAAGACGTACAGGTTTGTTGGTTAATTGGCTCAGTATAATTGCAAATTGTTCCTAGTGTGTGTAGGGTAGTGTTAGTGTATGGGGGTCGCTGGTCGGCACGGGGGGCTGACGGGTCTGTTTCCCCACTGTTTCTCTAAAACAAAAAACTAAAACATTGCCGGCTCCAATAATCTACTTTAAAACTATCAGTGTTCAAAGGTTCTGGGGCTTGATTTGTTTCTGTAAACTGCTCTGGTTCAGTAACCCGCATGTTTCTCCAGCTCTCCTGTGGAACCACAGGTCCCTGCGCTCACCATGAATGAATGGCAATCGTGAAATAGTTTGGATGTACTCCTTGCTAAGCTTACGCACTAGAGGTGGCTTTCATTGAATGAGCTATTGGAGTGGAAATGGAGTATGTGGGCAGGGACCATTGTCTGGCTGGTCTGAGAGGAGTGAAGAGTGTGGAGAGGGGGAGAGTAGGGCAAGAGGGGGGGAATTTGAAGGGTATGTAAGGGTGAAGATAGCGAGATAGTGCGAGGAGAGGGAACGAAGGAAAAGAGGCGGATATGAGAGATGGGTGAGAAGGGAGAGAAGGATGGGGCAGAGTTGAGGTGAGTGAGACAAATACCAGAGGTTTGTTCACTCCCTCTCTCCACACACCTTCCCTCACCCACTGGTACAGTAGCTATACATCCTTGTTAAAACCTTGCTTCCTGCAAAGTTTCTCTACTGTGATATATTTATGGGAAAAGTTGATGGAATAAAAATATGCCTTTTGTGATGGTGCTGAACCACATGATAATATAATATGTGTCTGCACTCTGTGTTGGAATTGATTTCATTGAATGTAGAATCACAGCGATAGAAGGATAAAGGGGAAATCTTTTAGGACCGAGATGAGGAAAACATTTTTTACACAGAGAGTGGTGAATCTCTGGAATTCTCTGCCACAGAAGGTAGTTGAGGCCAGTTCATTGGCTATATTTAAGAGGGAGTTAGATGTGGCCCTTGTGGTTAAAGGGATCAGGGGGTATGGAGAGAAGGCAGGTACAGGATACTGAGTTGGATGATCAGCCATGATCATATTGAATGGCGGTGCAGGCTCGAAGGGCCGAATGGCCTACTCCTGCACCTATTTTCTATGTTTCTATGTTTCTATACAGCATGGAAACAGGTCCTTCGGTTCAACTCAATTAAGTTGTCTAAGTGAGCAAGTCCCACTTGCCCATATTCCTCCAAACCTTGGATAGACACAAAATGCTGGAGTAACTCAGCGGGACATGCTGCATCTCTGGGGAGATCTCTCCAGAGATGCAGCCTGTCCCGCTGAGTTACTACAGAATTTTGTGTGTATCCTCGGTTTCAACCAGCATCTGCAGTTCCTTCCTACACATTCCCTCCTATTCGTGTACCAACACAATTACCTTTTAAATGTTGTAACTCTACCTGGCTCTACCACTTCCTCGGGCACCTTGTTCCATAAGTGCACCATCCTCTGTGTAAAGGGGTTGCCCCTTTTAAATCTTTCCCCCTCACCTTAAACATATGTCCTCTGGTTTTATGCTCTCCTACCCTGCGGGAAAGACTGTAGTTAATCACCTTATCACCTCCTCGTGATTTTATAAACCTCTATAAGTTCACCCCCTCAGCCTCCTGCACTCCAGGGAATGCTCTGTTGATCTGGTCTCTACTTATAACTTAAACCTTCCAGACCCAGTAACGTCTAGTGAATCTGCTTTGCACCTTTTCCAGTTTTAATGATGTCCTTCCTTTAACAATCCCCGGGAGTCACCACACATCCTTGCAAGTTTGCAATTTGACTGAAATTCGGACCAATGCACTTCGTAAACCATCGTTTCCAGGAAATGCTGTTTCCGAACTGACTGATGGCACATTTTTACTAACTGGTCCATAGTTTTACACGTCCCCCATGCATTAGGATCTTGAGTCGAATCGAATTGGCAGCTGCATGGGTAACATGAAATATGTGAATTTTCTTCAGACTTTAGTCAGCCATTTTCTATTTGACCAGCTAGTGCTACACGGAGGGCTCAGCGGCTTTCCGTGACCGATCTTGATTCAAAGAGAAAGGTGGTTCCTTGCAGGAGAAAAAGGAAAATCTGAATAAGTGCAAGGATTCATCTGCACTCTAACAGGAGCAAGTGAGGGTCGTTGAGTGGACCTGAATGACTGAAGTTGAGAGGTTTCCCTTTTCTAACAACCTAACCTCTAACTCAGTGATTCCCAACCTGGGGCCATGGCAAATTTCAGGGGGGCCGCAGAAAATTTTGGGGATTTAGGGGGCCACCGGCTCAATGAAGGGGGCCACAGAGCTACCACCCTGTTGCCTCCTATATTTCAGTTCTAATAAATTTAAATCTATATAGTTGAAATATTTTTTTAATGTATGATTATAAATGGTTGTTTTATTGAAACCACAAAATATTTTTGATGTTTGTGGAATAGAATAAAAGAGAATATATGTGCATTAATAGACACTGATATTTTTATGGAAGGTATTATAATATTGAATATTTTTTTCCGCTAATAATGTCAGGGGGGGCCACAGAAAAATTAAAAGATCCCAAGGGGGCCATGAGCTAAAAAAGGTTGGGAACCACTGCTCTAACTGACCAATTACTACACCTTCAGCAATGGGAATGCACAGTGGCGCAGCTTGTGGAGTGGCTCTGCCACTGCTCCAGCAACCCGGGCTCCATCCTGACCTCCAATGCTGTCGGTGTGGAGTTCTCCCTGTGACTGGGTGGGATTTCCCCTGGATGTTCTGGTTTCCTCCCACATCTGGCGGCATAGTGGCGCAGCGGTAGAGTTGCTGCCTTACAGCGCCAGCGACCTGGGTTCGATCCTGACTACGGGTGCCATCTGTATGGAGTTTGCACGTTCTCCCCATGCACCTTGTGGATTTTCTACAGGTGCTCCTGTTTACCTTCTATACTCCACAGACATGGAAGTTTGTTGGTCAATTGGCTGTTATAAATTGTCCCTAGTGTGTAGGATCGAACTAGTGTACGGCTGATCGCTGGTCAGTGCGGACTCGGTGGGCCGAAGGGCCTGTTTCCATGCTGCATCTTTAAAACTACAGATAAAATCCCAAAGGTACACGAAAATGCTGGAGAAACTCAGCGGGTGCAGCAGCATCTATGGAGCGAAGGAAATAGGCGACTTTTCGGGCCGAAACCCTTCTTCAGACTGATGGGGGGTGGGGGGGAGAAGGAAGGAAAAAGGGAGGAGGAGGAGCCCGAGGGCGGGGGGATGGGAGGAGACAGCTCGAGGGTTAAGGAAGGGGAGGAGACAGCAAGGGCTAGCAAAACTGGGAGAATTCAACGTTCATGCCATCCGGACGCAAGCAACCCAGGCGGAATATGAGGTGCTGTTCCTCCAATTTCCGGTGTTGCTCACTCTGGCAATGGAGGAGACCCAGGACAGAGAGGTCGGATTGGGAATGGGAGGGGGAGTTGAAGTGCTGAGCCACCGGGAGTTCAGGTAGGTTATTGCGGACTGAGCGGAGGTGTTCGGCGAAACGATCGCCCAACCTCCGCTTAGCCTCCCCGATGTAAATCAGCTGACATCTAGAGCAGCGGATGCAGTAGATGAGGTTGGAGGAGATACAGGTGAACCTTTGTCGCACCTGGAACGACTGCTTGGGTCCTTGAATGGAGTCGAGGGGGGAGGTGAAGGGACAGGTGTTGCATTTCTTGCGGTTGCAACGGAAAATGCCCGGGGAGGGGGTGGTATGGGAGGGAAGGGAAGAATTGACAAGGGAGTTGCGGATGGAGCGGTCTTTACGGAAGGCAGACATAGGGGGCGATGGGAAGAAGTGGCAAGTGGTGGGGTCACGTTGGAGGTGGCGGAAATGGCGGAGGACCAAAGTCCTGCTGGTTGGTAGATCAATAGGCCACTGGAAACATGCCCTAAGTGTGTTGTTAATTAGTAGCAACAGGAGAGGGGGGAGTGGATGGGAATGTGGGGAGAATGGGATTAAAGTAGCATCAAAGGACACATAATCCTGTTTTCATCAATGGAGCGATGGTGGAGAGGGTCAAAAACTCTAAATTCCTGGGTGTGCATATTTCCAAAGATCTTTCCTGGTCCCAGCACACTGATGTAATCATAAAGAAGGCACATCAGCGCCTCTACTTCCTGAGAAGATAACGGAGAGTCGGTCTGTCAAGGAGGATTCTCTTGAACTTCTACAGGTGCACAGTAGAGAGCATGCTGACTGGTTGCATCGTGGCTTGGTTCGGTAACTTGAGTATCCAGGAGCAGAAAAGACTGCAAAAAGTTGTGACCACTGCCCAGTCCATCAGCGGCTCTGACCTCCCCACCATCGAAGGGATCTATCGAAGTTGCTGCCTCAAAAAGACCCACACCATCCTGGCCACACACTCATTTCACCGTTGCCATCGGGAAGAAGGTACAGGAGCCTGAAAACTGTAACGACCAGGTTCAGGAACAGCTTCTTTCCTGCAGCCATCAGGCTATTAAACATGACAGCAAATAAGCTCTGAACTTTAACAGACTATTATTATTACTGCACTATATTTGTTTATTTATTGAGTATGTGTATACATACACCACTTAACTTTTTTTTCTCTCCCGTTATGTACTATGTTTTCATGTTCTGTTGTGTTGCAGCAAGTAAGAATTTTATTGCCCTATCTGGGACATGACAATAAAACACTCGACTTGACTTGACTCTTGTCTTGAAGACTGATCAATCATCTTAAGCACAAATGTACATTAAAAGCCCTGCCCCACGGTACGGGTTCATTCCAAGAGCTCTCCCGAGTTTGCCCTGATTCGAACTCGGAGATTTACGGTAATGGCCACTCGTCGGTACTCGGGGCTCTCGTGGACATTTTTCAACATGGTTGAAAAATCTTCACGAGTCTTCCCGTGCTTACCTGCCGTTAGCGAGTCTTCCCGAGTACCTGCCGTTAGCGTAACGAGCCGCTAAGAGACGTCCCCGAGCTCCGACGTACCCGCTACGTTCATTCTCCGTGCTTACCACGAGTTTGTTTTTATTAAAACTCGGGAGAGCTCTTGGAATGAACCCGTACCGTGGGACAGGGCTTTTAAGCAATCTTTAAAATTCTTTCCCCGCACGTTGCACTCTCTATAAACAAACACAAAGTGCTGGAGGAACTCATCGGGCCAGGCAGCATATGTGGAGGAAATAGACAAAACGACGATTTGGGCCAGGAATCTGAAGAAGGGACCATCTCCCTCATTGGAGACCCTCAGACTATCTTTAATTGGACTTTACTGGCCTTTATCTTGCACTAAACGTTATTCCCTTTATCCTGTATCTATACACTGAGGGCGGCTCGATTGTAATCATGTGTTGTCTTTCCGCTGACTGGATAGCATGCAACAAAAAATATTTTCACTGTACCTTGGTACACGTGACTATAAACTAAACCAAACCAACTAAGGGTGAGTGAACAGCCCCCCCCCCCCCCCCCCCCCCCACTGACTCAGGCTGCACTGCCACTACACACCCGATGCCTGCAGAGAGGGTTGGCAGCGGGAGGGACTCGTGAGTATATTGTTGCCTTTCCTTACTCTGGGCAGGCTGCTGCCAGTACAACTTGGCAGGTCGCCCGCTGCCCGTGTTGGCAGTTAAATCAGCCATGAGGGCATGAAACTGAAGCACTGAGGGAGCGCATGGCTGCTGCACATTGCTGCCTCCCAGCTGCAGGGTACAACCTGAGAAATACAGCGCGGAAACAAGCCCATCAGCCCACCGAGTCCGCACTGATCAGCGATCCACACACACTAGCACCATCCAACACACTAGGAACAATTTACAATTTTACTGAAGCCAATTTATTTACAAACATGTCCGTCTTTGGAGTATGGTTAGTTTAGTTTAGTTTAGTGATACAGCACGGAAAAAGGCCCTTCGCCCCACTGAGTCTGCACCGACCAGCGATCCCCGCGCATTAACACTACCCTACACACACTTGGGACAATTTTTATATTTACACCATGCCAATTAACCTACAAACCTGTACGTCTTTGGAGTGTGGGAGGAAACAAAAGATCTCGGAGAAAACCCACGTAGATCACGGGGAGAACGTGCAAACTCCGTACAGACAGCACCCGTAGTCAGGATCGTACCTCCGTCTCTGGTGCTGTAAGGCAGCAACTCTACCACTGTGCTGCCCCAGCATTTCGTTGCCCCAGCTTTGTTTTGGCTGAAACAGGAGCCATCCAGTAGCTAGTTTACCCAGATAACCCAGGCTTCAACGCAACACCACAGTGAGGGGATGGCAACCCTTGCCGTCTCCACTGAGGCATTACCAACCTAAACCCCACTTTGCCAGTCAAAGGTCGCTTGCTTTGGAGGAAAATGGCCGCCTGGCGACCCAGCTGGTAGAGCTGCCGCTTCTAAGTGCCAAAGCCCCTGGTTCGACCCTAACCTCAGCTGCCGTCTGTGTGTAGTTTGCACGTTCTCCCTGTGACCGTATGGGTTT
Organism: Amblyraja radiata; assembly: GCF_010909765.2. Lineage (NCBI taxonomy): Eukaryota > Metazoa > Chordata > Chondrichthyes > Rajiformes > Rajidae > Amblyraja > Amblyraja radiata. Next base: position 96,551,565 of record NC_045960.1, read on the forward strand.
CTTCCAGGTGCTCTGGTTTCCTCCCACATCTCAGAGATGTGTGGGTTTGTAGGTTCATTGGCCTCTGTACATTGTCCCGAGTGAGTCGGGAGCGGATGAGAAAGTGGGATAACGTGGAACTAGTGCGAACAGGCGATCAGTGGTCGGCATGGACTGGATGGGCCGAAGGGTCTGTTTCCTCACTGTATCTTTCAATAGAATAAGATGAAATGGAGACACCAGACTTTGTCATGCAGCCAGCTCCCAAGAAACAGCAGTTATATAAAAGAGATGATTTGTTTTTTTTTTTGCTCTGCCAGCATCAGCGAGACAGATCGAGGACTCTTGGGAGAACTCGTCTCTTCTACAAAACAGCGCCGTGGGATCTTTACGATGTGCCTGAGAGTGGGGTTGCTACCTTGCTCGTAAATAGGTCAATCGAGGAAAATAGAGGAAAAGCAATGTTTATTTGATTGTCACAGGTACCGAGGTACTGTGAAAAGCTTTTGGTACGTGCTAACCAGTCAGAAGAAAGACTATACATGATTACAATCGAGCCACACATAGTGTACAGATACATGATAAAGGGAATAACGTTTAATGCAAGATAAAGTCCAGTAAAGTCCAATTAAAGTCTCCAAATGGGGTAAATAGTAGCTCATGAGCACTCTCTAGTTGGTGATAGGATGGTTCAGTTGCCTGATACAGCTGGGACGAAACTGTCCCTGAATCTGGAGGTGTGCGTTTTCACACTTCAGTACCTCTTACCTGCGGGAGGGAAAGCACAGAGAAGCACCTCCCCAGACCAAGGAAAAAGTACCCAGTGATGTATGCCTACCCTATATATTACCTCACTCCCAGGGCTGGATTAACCATTAAGCAAAATAAGCACGTGCTTAGGGCATCAAGGGAAGGGGGGCACCACCGAAATGGTATGTAAGATTAATTTTGAGGATCTGATCAAAGACTTTGCAATTAAAAAAAGTAGGAGAATACTTTTCAAATATAAATAAAGTGGAAGTTTAAAAAATAAACATTATTTTCCATCTTACTGTTAGTTTTGTTTCATTTTGAAAAATAAAAATGTATTTTATGGTTTATTATTGTTTATATTTTGAATTACATATATATGGGGACACCAAAATCTTTTAAGTGCTTAGGGCCTCTATGGGTCTTAATCCGGCCCTGCTCACTCCCATCAACCTGTCTTTGTTTCCTATCCCTGAATCCTCGTCGAAAAGCCATCTCTGTCTTCAAAGCCATCCACACACGCTAAGTGGACAATGTAGGCTAGTTCCAGGGGTGGAGAGAACTGTGGCAAGTGCTGGTATATAAACTACACATGTTGCTTTCAGGAAACAAGGGCAGTTAAAGGCTCTCTTTGACAGGAAAGGCATAGTGGGCTCCACTGCTGCTTTTCGATCAAACCTGACTGCACCAGTTAGAGTGTTACACTCACAAGTTAAATGTGCAGAACTCCCAGAGCCCTCCCAGTACCAGATGGTGCATTTAATAGCTGCTGATATAATGTTTCTGGGTCTACGTGCTGAGAAATTGTATGCTTCGTTTTCAGCACAAAGGGACTGATAATTAACTTAGCGCGAGTGAAACTGAGTTTGCGATGGTTTTTGAATCAAGTAACCCCCTGTGTGGAAGACCAGCACTTCCTCTCCATCACAAGAAGATATGGGGTGGGAAATTGCAACGTGCACGTGGTCCGCCCTGTTTCAACAAATGCAGTCAACCTGGCGTGCACAATCAAATAAGATCAAATAGAACACGTTGACCTACAACTTTAGGCTGTGCACGCCATACGCAAAAAGAAGACAAGAAGATATCACGAGCCAACTCTCCCCAACTTCTACAGATGCGCTGTAGAAAGCACTTCATCGAGGTGCATCACAGCATGGTTTGGGAACGGCTCCATCCAAGACAACAAGAAATTGCAGAGAATTGTGGACGCAGCCCAGACCATCACATAAACCAACTCCCCTTCCATGCACTCAATTTATACCTCACGCCACCTCAGCAAGGCCAGCAGCTTAATCAAGGACGAGTCTGACCCCGGTCATCCCGTCTTCTCCCCTCTCCCAGCAAGCAAGAGGTATAGAAGTGTGAAAATGCACACCTCCAGATTTAGGGACAATTTCTTGCCAGCTATTATCAGGCATCTGAACAACCCTATCAACAACTAGAGATCAGCCCCGGGCTACTACCTACCTTATTGGAGACCCTCGGACTATCTTTGACCGAACTTCACTGGCTTTATCTTGCACTGAGATCCTGTCACATTCTGACAGGCTTCCTTTCCCCTCTAATTTGGCTCTGGGAGAGGAGGACATTGTCATGTTAAAACACTCCAGTGCCTTGTGACCAAGGCCACAATGATGTTCAATGCAAAATGGTTGCCGTCCAAAATGGAGCTCAGTAGCCTAACCTGTATCCACCTCCTACCTGTGTAAGAAGCAACTGCAGATGCTGGTTTAACCCGAAGATAGACACAAAAAGCTGGAGTAACTCAGCGGGTCAGGCAGCATCTCTGGAGAGAAGAAATGGGTGACGTTTCGGGTCGAGACCCTTCTTGAGATGGCACTGCCTTCTCTAGGGATGCTGCCTGACACTCGCTGAGTCTCCGCTGACACTTCTTCAGACCTACCAGGCTTTGTCACGTCTCTCCTCTCTCCCAGCTTTCTCCTCCTTGCTACAGTTTGTCTGAAGAAGGGTCCCGAATCAAAATGTCGCCTGTCCATGGCCACCAGGGATGCTGCCTGACCCGCTGAGCTACTCCAGCACCTTGTGACTTTACCGTAACCACTGGGCAAGGTACATGGATGGGAAAGGGTTAGAGGAATTTGGGTCAAACGCGGGCAAATGGGAGCAGCAGAGATGGACATCTTCGTTAGCATGGGGCGAGTTGGGCTGGAAGGCCTGTTTCCGTGCCCTATGGCTCTATGACTCAAATCAGATCCCAGACTTGGTTTCAGGCAAAGATAGACATAAAGTTCTGGAGTAACTCAGCGGGTCAGGTAGTATCCCTGGAGAAAAGGGATGGGTGACGTTTTGGGTCGAAACCCTTCTTCAGACTGTTTCAGGCAACCTACTTTAACCAAATAGTTCAGCAAAGCCACGCAATAACTAGTTAACTGGGCAACACGGTGGAGTAGCGGTAGAGCTACTGCCTTACAGCGGCAGAGACCCGGGTTTGATCCTGACTACAGGTGCTTGCCTGTACAGGGTTTGTACATTCTCATGGTGACCTGCGTGGGTTTTCTCTGATATCTTCGGTTTCCTTCCACACTCCAAAGACGTACAAGTTTGTAGGTTAATTGTCTTGGTGTACATGTAAATTGTCCTTGGTGTGTGTAGGATAGTGTTAATGTGTTGGCACGCACTCGGTGGGCCGAAGGGCCTGTTTTTCCGCGCTGTGTCTCTAAACTAAACTGTGAATGTAATGGAAGGTGCAATCAAACCATTGAGACCAGTAGGAACTCCCCTCCACGCTGTGCCCATTGAATGTGTAGGTGGTTGCACACTGTGCTGGGTTTAGAAGTCACAAGGTATGACTGTGTCGTGCTTTATTTGAACAGCAGCTGAGTTGTTGCACAGCAGGCTGGTACTCTCTGTCTCTTCCGCGCGGCCCTGAGTAGAATGAATTTTCCAACCCATTTTTAAAATCATCCTGTGATCCTTCCGGGGCTCACAACTCCCCCTTCGGAAACCACTGCCTTAGAACACAAGCTAAAGGTGGTCCCTCTACCACCCTCCCTCTGAATAAAGACTTTAACAAGCTAGAGTAACGGCAGGGTTATAGTAACCTCTTTTAGTCCTTGTCGCACGCAGATTGCACCGAAGTTTTAATTAGCACTGTTGTCATTTCACCGAGGCTACAGTGAATATTAGAAAAATAATTATAGATAGTGGGTAGTATAATGTTACTCCCTTGTGGCCCTTAATGTTGTCTCAACTTAGACTGTAAATGAAACCATCCGTATTCCAATAAATCATTTCCTTCTCAACCCCAGAAGGATGATTGGCTCTGAAGGACGCTTTAATTATTTCTTGAGGTGATATGATGTGCTTCTGTAAACACCGGTCACCGCCACAGGCAAACTGGTGGCAGCAGCAGCAGCATTGCAGAAGCAAGCATATCACACCCTGTGCAATGCCAGCCACTGCCGGGTTGTATGCAGTGTGGCTGAAGATACTGCTGAAGGAATGGCTCACGTTTTTGGTCGGGATGCTTCTTCAGTCATAGAAACATAGAAAATAGGTGCAGGAGTAGGCCACTCGGCCCTTCGAGCCTGCACCGCCATTCAATATGATCATGGCTGATCATCCAACTCAGTATCCCGTACCTGCCTTCTCTCCATAACCCCTGATCCCTTTAGCCACAAGGGCCACATCTAACTCCCTCTTAAATAATGATGTCATCAGACATCACGACCCGAAACGTCACCTGTTCCTTCTCTCCAGAGATGCTGCCTGTCCTGCTGAGTTACTCCAACATTTTGTGTCTACCTTTGGTGTAAACCAGCATCTGCAGTTCCTTCCTAGTTCTGCTGGTCAGGTTTACCAAGGTAGTTATCCACTGGTACATAGACTTGGGCCAATTTTATTAGATTCCAGAATTATTAATGTAATTTTTAATTCACTATTTTTAGATGTTAAACAATATAATAACGAATATTGAAGTGAACCTGGTATGTTTAAATGGAGGACACAATTTACTAGATTAACTCGGCATATCAGGCAGCATCTCTGGAAAACGTGGGTAGGTGATGTTTCTGATCAGATCCAAACCAAAATGTCACCTATCCATATGTGTAGGAAGGAACTGCAGATGCTGGTTTACACCGAAGATAGACCCAAAATGCCGGAGTAACTCAGCAGGGCAGGCAGCGTCTCTGGAAACATAGAAAATAGGTACAGTAGGAGGCCATTTGGCCCTTCGAGCCAGCACCGCCATTCATTGTGATCATGGCTGATCATCCTCAATCAATAACCCGTGCCTGCCTTCTCCCCATATCCCTTGATTCCACTAGCCCCTAGTGCTCTATCTAACTCTCTCTTAAATCCATCCAGTGACTTGGCCTACAATGCCCTCTGTGGCAGGGAATTCAGCAAATTCACAACTCTCTGGGTGAAAACTTTTTTTCTCACCTCAGTCTTAAATGACTTCCCCTTTATTCTAAGACTGTGGCCCCTGGTTCTGGACTCGCCCAACATTGGGAACATTTTTCCTGCATCTAGCTTTCCCAGTCCTTTTATAATTTTATATGTTTCTATAAGATACCCCCTCATCCTTTTAAACTCCAGTGAATATAAGCCTAGTCTTTTCAATCTTTCCTCATATGACAGTCCCACCATCCCAGGGATCAATCTCGTGAACCTACGCTGCACTGCTTCAATCACAAGGATGTCCTTCCTCAAATTATGAGACCAAATTAAGAGACCTTCTCTTATGAGAAGGAATAGGTGACGTTTCGTGTTGAGACCCTTCTTCAGACTCTGTCACCTTTTCCTTCTCTCCAGGGATGCTGCCTGACCTGCCGAGTTACTTTGTGTCCTTTTGTGTAAACCAGCATCTGCAGTTCCTTGTTTCTACATTCAAAGGGAGTGCAGCAATATGGGCCAGTTTGAAGCGAGTGTGGAAATGGGGCTGTTCTGAATTGAAAGAAGGCAGGAGAAGGTCCCAGTGAGTGGGAAGAGAGCTTGGGAACACCAGGGTGTGTGAGAAGCGGCGACTGGATCCAGGGCCTTGGTGGCTGGGAAGTGAGCATGGGAATGATGAGTTGGTGACACTAGTGATGGATAGTGAATAATAGTGATAGTGGAGTCTTACTGTTGTAAACACCTGTGTGTGACATGCTGACTCTTTACATCATTCCAGTTCATTTAGGGTTTCAGTCAGTAGGATAGGGGGTGTTGTCTTTGAGACTCAGTGGCAGCCCCATTTCCAGCACAACCATATACCCATATAACAATTACAGCACGGAAACAGGCCATCCCGGCCCTACAAGTCCGTGCCGAACACTTATTCTCCCCTAGTCCCATCTACCTGCACTCAGACCATAATCCTCCATTCCTTTTCCATCCATATACCTATCCAATTTATTTTTAAATGATAAAATCGAACCTGCCTCCACCACTTCCACTGGAAGCTCATTCCACACAGCTACCACTCTCTGAGTAAAGAAATTCCCCCTCATGTTACCCCTAAACTTCTGTCCCTTAATTCTGAAGTCATGTCCTCTTGTTTGAATCTTCCCTACTCTCAATGGGAAAAGCTTACCCACGTCAACTCTGTCCACTCCAATCACCCCAATCGCAAGGCAACTTTTCAATCCCCATCCTATTGGAAAAATCTGACTCACCTCCTCACTGTGAGACCAGAAGAGTGACTCATCTCCTCTCTCGGTGAGTGGGAAGGGAAGTGGGACCCCATGAGTGGGAAGACAGCACTGGATCAGGGCACCTGTGAGTGGGGAGGGAAAGCAGTGGGAACAGCAGGTTCCATGTTCTCCAGAGATACTGCCTGACCTGCTGAGTTACTCCAGCAATTTATCTCCTTTTGTGTATTAACCAGCATCTGCAGTTCCTTGTTTCTACTTTCGTACAGGTTAAGATACCATTTGGCTTCCTTATTTTTTGCTTTCACCGTGCGTTCACTATTTGTGCTTCACCTGCAAACATACCCATATCTCTCTGAATCAATAAACAAGCTGCTGGCTTAGAAACATAGAAAATAGGTGCAGGAGTAGGCCATTCGGCCCTTCGAGCCTGCACCGCCATTCAATATGATCATGGCTGATCATCCAACTCAGTATCCTGTACCTGCCTTCTCTCCATACCCCCTGATCCCTTTAGCCACAAGGGCCACATCTAACTCCCTCTTAAATATAGCCAATGAACTGGCCTCACCTACCTTCTGTGGCAGAGTATTCCAGAGATTCACCACTATCTGTGTGTTTATTGCTTGTTTATTGATTCAAATAGATTCATAGAGAATAAATAAACTCAGCAGGTCATGCAGCATCTGTGGAGGCAAAGGATGGTTGACATCTCAGGTGGAGATTGTAAAGGGAAGAGATAGGTGGCTCCAGATGGTGTGAAGGACTGTATTAACCAGCATCTGCCCTTCTTTGTATCTTCATCACAACCTTGCTGGGTCGAGTCATACAGCGTTGAATCAGACCCTTCGGCCTAACTTGCCAATGCCAACCAACATGTCCTATCCGCACTAGTGCCACCTGCCGGCGTTTGGCCTATCCCCAGTATTCCCTGGAAATGGTCCCTTTTATTTCCAACCTTTGCGGCTGCCGGGTTTCTGGGAAAGTCTCTGCAAGCTCCAGGCAGTGATCCAATATCTTCGATCCACGCACCAGGCACTGCGTGCAGAGCTGTTCCGAGGAGGGTGTTAAATGATTGTGATCTCACTTATAATTTACTCCTCAAGTCAACGGGGTTGATAAAAAAAGCGAACAGCAGATGTCACAGTCGTATACAATAAAAATAAAGACTTTCACTTTTAAAACATAATCCCTTTACGTCCCTTCCGGATGACTCCAAGTGTTTTACAGCCAGTGAAGTAATTTGGAGTGCTGCCTCTGCAGAGACTACTAAGCCAGTGCGCTTACAGAACTCCTTCTGCAGCAAAGTTGATGCTAACAATGACGAGCCTGGTTCATCGATGCAATAAATAGGCAAGGGGGCTTCCCAAGTATCTGAACCAACGCTCTCATCCAATGACAGCAGTGTCTTGCATTTGCAAGGTACCTTCATTATGACAATAAAAAAGACACAAAGTGCTGGGGTCAGGCAGCAACTCTGGAGGACATGGATGGGCAACGTTTAGGGTCAGGATCTTTCTTGAGACTGATTGCAGGAGGAGGGAGAAAGCTGGAAGAGAGGTGGGGGGGCAGGACAAAGCCAGGCAAGTGATGATAGGTGGATGCAGGTGAGAGGAGGTTTGATAGGCAGATGGCTGGACAAATGGTAAGAGATGAAAGGACGGAAGGCTGTGAGATAAGGGGAGAAAAGACATGCCCAGAGGAAGATAGGTGAAAGAGGATGGGGGAAAAAAGAAAGGGGGCGGGATTGTGGGAGAAATACGTGCCTCCCTTTTCCCCTTCCCCCTTCCCCCTTATGCTATATCCCTTCCTATGACAGCCCCCCTTTACCCTTCCTCATCCCCTTCCATCCTGTTATTTATCCATGTTCTCCAGAGATGCTGCCTGATCTGCTGAGTTACTCCAGTACTTTGTGTCAATTTTGTAACCCTGCATCAACAGTCTTCATTGTGGCAAACTCATCTTATGACCTTATGTCTACATGTTTGATGAACATTATTTTAGCATCGTGTCTCTTCAGGGGATCGTTGGTCATTGGGGAAGGTTTTAAGTGGACCATAAAGGAGGGAAAGCGAGGCAGTGAATTTGACAGCGGGAATTCCTGGTTAGGACCCTGGCAGCTTAAGGCAAGGCCATAACCATTGTAAATCAGAAATGCCAGGTATCTTACCCCTACCCCCTTCCCTGGGGAAATCCGCGCATTCCTAGTGGAAGTTTAGTTACGTTTTAGTTTAAAGTACAACGCGGAAATAGGCCCTTCGGTCCGCCAAGTCCATGCCGACCAATGATCCCCGCAGACTAACACTATCCTGCACATACTAGAGACAATTTACAATTTCACTGAAGCCAATTAGCTTACAAACTTGCATGTCTTTTAGTGTGGGAGGAAACCAGAGCACCTGGAGAAAACCCACGTGGGTCACGGGAAAAACATGCAAACTCCATACAGACAGCACTCGCAGTCAGACTCACAACTTCTGAATTTTGACCCACTTATTCCCTTGATATATACAGTAATTTCACTTCAAACAAGTTCTTTTCTCCAATAGATTTCCCTAACCTTGCTACGCTATGTATGGTTTTACTCTTGTTGCTTCCCTGCTAAGTGGAATTTCCAAGAATAACTCCACACATTTCCCTACTAATTCCTTGCTTTCCAAAAATCCACATTTCCTTCTGTAGCATTTTTTTAATCAACTGACTGAAATATTCTGTGCGAGAGTGCCTTTTAATTAGGTTTATACTTTAACCATCGCTTAAAGTTCAATCTTACTTCAGCAGTTCAGTGGTCATTGTGTCTAAGTTGATTTATTCCTCCTTACTAATCAGGCAAAAGCTAAATGTTGTTATTACTACAATATAAAGAGAAATCAATAGCAGTGTAACATTATTAGGCCACAGGGTAATCTGCTTTAATCTTTCCTTACGGAAACATAGCGGGTCACCAACCATCCAGGATTGCCCCGCAGTTTCCAGGAATCAAAGAAACACACCCTGGAGAGGCTGATTAAAGCAAGAATAAAATTATCAAGTCATAAAAAAATGGGTTATAGTCATCGACCATGGAAACAGGAGCTTTGGCCCACCAATATTAGGCACCCATTTACTTCATATGTTCATACGTTATAGGAGCAGAATTACACCATTTGGTCGATCAAGTCTACTCCACCATTCAACCATGGCTGATCCATCTTTCCCTCTCAACCCCACTCCCCTGCCTTCTCCCTATAACCGGTAGTAATCAAGAATCTATCAATATCCACCTTAAAAATATCAGTTGACATCCTACACAGCCTTCTGTGGCAGTGAATTTCACAGCTTCCACCACCTAAACCCACGTCACATCCAGTATTCCTCTTCTACAGAGATCAAGTCAAGTCAAGTCAAGTTTATTCGTCACATACACATATGAGATGTGCAGTGAAATGAAAAGTGGCAATGCTCGCGGACTTTGTGCAAAGATGTTGTCTGACCTGCTGTTACTCCAGCATTTTGTGTCTGTCTTCGGTGTAAACCAGCATCTGCAGTTCCTTCCAACACATTTTGTCCCTCATACTCGATATCCCTATCACTAATCCATGCCGACTCTGCCCAATTGTATTATTATTTTGTAAGTGCCCTGCTGCCTCTTCCTTAATAATAGAGGCCGGTACTTTCCCTGTCAGGCTAATAGATCTATCGTTCTCCATTTGCTCTCTGCCTTTACATCAATGGGAACTGTTCCAGAGTCTAGAACTATTTGTTAACCACACGGCTTGTTGTAAAAATGTTGGTGGCTCCTTGAGCTCTGTCACCTGCAAGCTTTCTAATTTCACATTTATCCAATTAACTGAATTGATTTTTTTTCCCCGACGTTGTTTTAATTAATTTTCTCTGGATCATTAGTGCAGGGCTATGGATTACAAGTACTTTAATACGCCAGTACACCACTGTAGCCTGGGTGTAGAGGGACTTAGACCCTGTATGGTCACGAGTGCAATGGTCAAGCCAATGCTGACTCAAGAACGTCTGCACGACGAACATTTCTTTCCGCCTGCCTTACCTCATTTAAATTCACTCACTGTTTTGTGAGAAGAAAAATAATGGGAAGTAATACACAAGGGACGTCAAGGACTAAATCCGGTGCACGTGCAATATCGATTGCTAATTTCTCGGTGTAAATTACTTCACTGCTGATGACTGTGAACGCAAGTGCTATTTTGACTGGAGGTACAGGCGTATACAGTGTAAGAGAAAGCCGTTCAGCCCAATGGCTCCATTCTATCCCTTTGAACACCGGCCATTGCAACATTCTACTCCTTCCTCCCACCCACCCATCTTCCTCTTCATAGTATTCTCCTCACTAATTCCACATGGCAGCAGGCCCCAAATGCACAACACTGTCCTACATTAAGACTCTGTGCTTTCGCTTTCGCTTTCTTCCAGTAGGCAAATGGGATGCCAGTATTCCTAATAATTCAGTCTTTACCTCATTTCTTGCAAAGGAGAGACTGTGATATTGCAAATTAGACCAGAGTGCAAGAGAAAATTCTCCAAAGCACTGACCAAAATAAAAACAACAATTTTACGCAAAACACAAAGTGCTGGAGGAACTCAATGGACCAGCAGCATTTGTGGAGGGAATAGACAGATGACATTTGGCTTCATAGTTATGTTTTTGGAGTTAACTCCCTTTTCAAATAGAAGACATGTATCCTTTTCAACTTGCATCAAAATAAATAACATATCAATCTCAGCATTTGCAGCTTAAAGGGATGTGTTGCAGAATAATGGCAGAGAGAAGCCACGCTCACTGAAAGATAGAATATTAAACAACAAGACTCGTGAGGTGTAGGTGCGCGACAAATTGAGAAGATTCTCAAACTGGCGTAAGGAATTCTTGGCTTTATTAATAGACAAGCAGGGGACAAAGACATGGAAACCTTGTTACATTGCAGCCAAGGTTACAGCGGAAGTAATTAGTTTCATTCTCCGCACCCTCGGTTAAAGAGCAGGTTAGGCGTTTGCGAGAAACTGCACAGCAGAGTGACTAGAATGGTGTCCGGGTTGTGGGGACTGAAAGGGAGACCCAAGAGAATAATATCGTTGTTCATTGAAGAGAAGATGAGAGTTGGCAGCAACAAGGTTAACTGAGCTGTTGAGAAGGATTTGATAGAATAAGCAAGGAGTAATTAGTTGCACAGGTAGGTACTGATAACCAATAGTACATGTAATGTCACTCACTGCCAGAGGTCCGGAGCTGAGATCAGGAGGAATTTTATACTTTTTTAATATAGCTGATTGTTATGGTGTAGAATGTACGGAAGTCTAATGGGTGGTGGAAGCAGATTCAGAAAATAGGTCACGTACACTTGGAGAGCAAAGATCAGTAATTTAAAAAATAAATGGTGCCAGGATCTGGTAACGGGGGATGAAATATACGGTTGGTATATCCCTTTTTGTGGAGTTTTTTTATAATAGAGCGATTATTACTCTTTCTTTCTTTCTTTTCTAGGGTCTATTTCTTAACTTTCTTCTCTAACTCTCTCTCTAATGGGCTCTCTTTTCCCAACACTTTCCTGCACTTTCACGACTCTTTCTCACTTTCCTTCTTTTATTTCTATCTTTCTTAAAGCTCAAAAAATGAAGGGGTACAACAAATGTAATGAGATATATGTGGTGTGTATTACTGTAACTTATTGTACTTCTAATAAATTAAAAAAATAAAATAAAATAAAAAAAGTAAAATTAAACGAGAACTTACCAGTTTGAAGTTTGATCTGTATTTTATGAGGAGTTACGATGAGGGATTACGTGAAGAACCCGTTCAGCACGCATGCGCGGCATACTTCAAAGCAGCGGTGTGGAATCACAGATAGACACAGTTATTGAAGTAAACATAGTAAAGATAAGGAGACATCAGTTTATCAGTTTGACCCATATTATTGAGGGTGGGAGCGGAGGGCACCTAATCCCTCATCTTAACTCCTCATAAAATACAGATCAAACTTCAAACTGGTAAGTTCTCGTTTAATCTTACTATTTTACTTCGGAGTCACGTGAGTGATTCCGTGAAGATTTCAAAGCTCTGTGATTTCAAAACGTGTAACAGTTATTACTTCACGCACTGCCGAAGTCTTTGAAGGAGGAAGTGTGTTATCGTAGCAAACAATGAATCTGTTTGTAGAAAAACACAATGGTATTTTTTAACAATAACAACAAAGAAATAAAATTGCTCCCCTGGGCTTAAATTAAATATTTGCAGTCTTTTTTAAATCTTTCCTGCAAATAAAACAGGTTTTGCCAACGGCTTATTATAAAATTTCTGAACGGTCTTTCCCCCCACCATCCTGCTGTAGCCAGGATGTGGTTTATAGGCACGTCCATTCTTTTAGCAGTCGACGTGGATGCTGCCCTGGTGGAATGAAATTTGTACATGTTAGTTTTTATCCCAGCAGCTTTTAGCACCTGCTTGAGCCATCTCGAAATGGCTCGTCACCCGACCATAAGGTTTTTTATGACTGACCCACAAGGCTTTTCATCTCCCTCGAATATTTTGGTTGTGTCTCTGTAGGATAATAGGGTCATGGCACATAACCGTGTTTCTGGCGGGTAAGCCCGGAATTCCACGACTGGATTAGGTGTTCCTGGCCTGCTCTGTTTGATCATTCCCTGGATAACGGCAGAGATCTGGTCTGGAGCTGTGAGCATGGTGTCCAGTCGCAATAGGTGTAGTGACTGGACCCTCTGTGCAGCTACAAGTGCCATCAACATGAGTGTTTTGAGCATAGATGGTTCCAGGTTGAGGGATCTAGCTGGTGGCCATCCCCTGAGGTATGTCAGGACCACACTGACATCCCATATATGGGTGTACCTTGGTCTAGGGGGTTAGAGTTGTAAATACCCTTCATTAGTTTGACCACCAGCTGGTGGGACCCCATGGCCTGTTGTCCTGGAGCTGGTTTTAAATAGACAGGCAGGGCAATTCTAGCTGTGTTGATGGCTCTGTAGCTGAGTCCTTCATCGTGGTGAAGGTTCGCCAGGAATTCCAGTACTGTTGGTAACTGTAGCGGTTGAGTAGGTGGTCCCTGTATCCAAGCAGTACTTCTCCCATTTTTTGATGCTGGACAAGTGCTGTTTTTTAGTGGATGTTCGGAGGGATGCTGACATGGTGTCGACGGTTAGTTATGATAATCCCAGTCCCAGAAGTGGTTTGTGCAGAATCTGCAACCCAGGAGTTTGATTTTTTCATGGCACGGGTGGTTTGTGCCCGACACTGGGTGTTAATAACTCTGGGTCACTGGGGAATACCATCGGAGTTTCAACAACCATGTCATGGAGTATTGGGAACCATGGCTGTGTAGGCCAGTCGGGTACTATCAAAATACCTGAAGCAGAGTCCATTTGTACTGTGCGTAGTCCCCGACTGATGAGGCAGAAGGGAGGAAATGCATAGAAGAAGAATTTCCCCAATCCAGCGCGAATGCATCTACCGCTGCTGCCTCAGGGTCTGGTTCCCAAGCGACATACATAGGTACCTGGTGATTTAGCCTTGATGCAAATAAATCGATATCTGGCGTGTCATATTGCTTGATAACTTTTGTGAATTTTTTTTTGGGGTTTTAACATCCATTCGATGTTGTCATTAAATTTACGTGACCTGGTGTCTGCCACTGTATTTAGCTTACCTGGCAGGTAAGTTACTGATAGCCAAATATGTCTTTGGACACACCATTGCCAAATTGTGTTGACCAACTTGTCGCATGATACCGATTTTATGCCGTCCATATGGTTAATGTAGGCTACCACCGTAGTATTATCTATTTATAACCGTACATGTAGAAACATAGAAACATAGAAAGTAGGTGCGAGAGTAGACCACCAGGTCCGTCGAGCCCGCACCGCCATTCGCACATGGCTGAACACTAAACAGACACACTTACCCACAAACAGTAGACACAAGACACAGAACACAAGACACTACCCTCCCCTTTATACCGCTATCACCCCTCTCCACCCCAAAAACCTCGTGATCTCCTGGGGGAGGCAAAAAACCGGATAAAAACCCAGGTCCAATTCGGGAAAAAAATCCGGGAAATTCCTCTCCGACCCCAATCTAGGCGATCGACACTTGTCCAGGAGATCACTCAGGTCTTACTATACTAACCATACCTAGGTCCATATCCCTGCCCTCTCCCCGTAGCCCCTTATCCCCTTGGCAGCTAAAAAACCATCTATTTTAGTCTTAAATATATTTAAAGTTTCTGCTTCCACTGCTCCCTGGGGCAGTGAATTCCATAAATTAACCACCCTCTGGGTGAAGAAGTTCTTCCTCATCTCAGTTTTAAAAGAGCCCCCCCTTATTCTGCAACTATGTCCCCTAGTTCTAGTTTCCCCGATCATTGGGAACATCCTCGGTGCATCCACCCGATCAAGGCCCCTCACGATCTTATATGTTTCAATGAGATCGCCTCTCATTCTTCTAAACTCCAAAGAGTAGAGTTCCAGCCTACTTAACCTTTCCTCATATGTCAATCCCCTCATTGCAGGAATTAATCTTGTAAACCTTCGCTGCACTGCCTCCAGGGCTAGTACATCCTTTCTTAAGTATGGACCCCAGAACTGTACACAGTATTCCAAATGTGGTCTCACTAATACTGTGTACAGCTGCAGCAAGACCTCCGTGTTTTTATACTCAATCCCCCTAGCAATAAAGGCCAAAACTCCATTGGCCTTCCTGATTGCTTGCTGCACCTGCATACTAACTTTTAGTGATTCATGTACTAATACCCCTAGATCCCTTTGCGTTGCATTACAACGCAGCTCCTCCTCATTTAGAAAATAACTTGCCCTATCATTTTTTTTCCCAAAGTGAATGACTTCACATTTATTAGTATTAAACTTCATCTGCCAAGTTGTTGCCCACTCACCTAGCTTATCTATATCCTTTTGCAGACTCTTCCTATCCTCCTCATCCCCTACTTTTCCTCCCATTTTTGTATCGTCCGCAAATTTTGATATATTACACTTGGTTCCCTCCTCCAAATCATTTATATAAATTGTGAACAACTGGGGTCCCAGCACCGACCCTTGCGGACCTGTAAGTGATGCATATTTATGCATATGCTTTTAAACCATAAAAGTCACCCAACATCTCTAGATAATTAATGCCCAGTGTAAGTGGTAACGATGATTCTGGGTATGTCCATCTACTACTTGTGCTGGATATAGAGTTAGTTGCTCCCCAGTCTTGAGCACTGGCATCTGTTTGGATAACTGACGTAGGGTTAGTGATGATAATAGGCTGAAACTATGTCAAACGTTTTTTGCCCACCACTGTAGTTCTGATATTACTTCAGTGGGTAACTTCATGACACGATCATAATGACCTGTATGTCGTTTTTGGTACAAAGGTCCGAATTATGTAGCCGGAAATGCTGCTACCATTTTCCCAATTACTCTGTTACTTGTCGAGTAGTTGGTATTTTGTTGACCATTAAATTGTTGCATGATTGCAAGGTTCTTTAGTAACTTGTCAGTTTCTTTGTTGAATTAAATTAAGGCGCATGTTGCAATCAAAAGCGCTTGAACAATTGGTTGGGAAGAAAGCCAAACTGTAAGAAAGACGACTGCGCCTCTTTTTCAAGAGCAGCCAGCTATGTTGTCTCTTGGCAATGTTACAGTCACGTAGACTGAATTAATTGTGAAGCCCAAGTAGTCCACGATAGAGGATGGCTTCAACTTAGATTTATCTGGATGTAAGACAACCCCAGGGTTTCGAATAACTGTTTGGTAGCTGAACAGCTAACATAGTCAAATTCATGGTCTTGCCTACCATTTAGGATATCATCCTAAATGACATTTCGTTGTCTCTGTACTGTACACTGACAATGACAATTAAAATTGAATCTGAATCTGAATCTGAATCATCAAGATATGCCATGACAATATGTTTTTGTCTTCTGAATATTGCCAGAGCTGGTTTTAGTGTCTTGGTGACACTTTTGGGCTGATGTGAACCCATTGGGTAACGTTTTAAACTGCTATAGCTGCCCCATCCAGGTAAATTTCAGGTATCTGCGATGATCCTTGTGAATGGTACTAAATAGTAAACATCTTTAAGATGAATGCTTGCCATGAAGTATCCTTTGGAATTTAGTTGTTTGGCAGTAACAACCGGTTCCATTTTGAAATGTATATACTTAACAAACATATTTAGTGAAGTTAAGTCAATGATGATGCGACATCCACCATCTTTTTTGGGTTTAGTGAATATATTTGATACGAATTGCAAGGGTTCAGGTTTTCCCATGATACCCTTTGTAATTATTCTCACCAGTTCAGCTTGTCCCTCTTGTTTCTTTAACGGAGAGGGGGAAAAATACCCTCTGGGGTGAATGTTGACCTGGTGGCAATTTTTCTAGTATGAATTGTATTTGTATTCACTAATGCCATTGAGTATATACTGATCACTCGTGATAGACTCCCATGTGTTAGTATTACTCTATATGCTGGTAGGAACCAGACCCACCTACCTCCATGGTTATGGGTATTCTTCTGTTTCCTGCCGGTCCAACGAGTGTTGCACGTCGTCTGACGTGGCGGTGACGTTGGGGGGTGGCACATTTTCCATGGGGTCCGCTCTGGGCCCTGGTCTAAAGAAGACTTTCGGTGATAGAATGCGGACCCCGAGCTTTCATCAGTCCCATATGGTAGACGTTGACTGATGGACGCGATGGGGTGCTGCTGCGTAGGAATTACTGTTTTTGGTTTGCTCGTCCCGGCCCTGCCCTCATGAGCCGAAAGTTTTGTAAAACCTCTTGCATGTCCTTCATATGCTTTGTGAGGTTTTTGCCAAAGAGCAGTGGGTCTGGCTCAGTGGCTGGGGTATGCACAACCCCGCAATGTAGGATTTTATGGCAGGTCTTATGACTTGTTTACGAAGGTTGTGGTCATCTCCGTATTTGTCCATGGAACGAGGAAAAAACGATGTGATGGCTGACGTCAGGCTTTTAACGGCCTCCTGCATGTGGGGTTTCCACGTAGCTGTCCACCACACCTAGCAGCTCTTCCTGTTCCTGCACCCCTTGCATACTCCCGAGATCTTCAGCCATTGCCCCTGTTCTTGACCAGCCCAGTCCTGGTCACCAAAGCTATCCTCTGGAAAGGAGGAAGCAATGGACAGTACACAAGGCACTGTGGAGGGAGTGCCTGACCCCCCTCTGCGAGAGCGCCCCTCCTGGGGTGCACCTCGCTGGAGCTCCTGCTCCAAGAGCCGCTCCAAGTGGCTCAAGCGGCTGTCTCTCCCCCGCCTGGGTGGAGAGACGTCCCCGTCCGATAAGTCGGAGCCACCAGCCGGACGCCTCTTCCTTGGCTTTACATCCAGCCCACTGCTCAGGCGCTAGCGGGGCTGGGCTCGGCGCGGTGTCGGGGTAGCGGACCGCCCGGTAAGTGGTCCTACCGCCTTGTTGCTGCCCCCGCGAGATGGAACGCTCCACCGTGGAGCCGAGCGGGGGCAGGTCTGCTCTGTTGCTGCCCCCCCCAGATGGACGCTCCTCCGTGGAGTCGAGCGGGGGACAGGTTTGTTGTAGAGCCTTTCTTCTCTGCCGGACAGCAGAAGGCTCCCTGTGAAAGAAAAAGCCGACGTCATTTTACCTGACGGTCGTGTTCTTTCACCTCCATAGCGGGAGCGCCTGACTCCCGCTGTGCCGCTGTTGCTCTGCTGGACGTAATGCCGCGCATGCGTGCTGAACGGGTTCTTCACGGAATCACTCACGTGACTCCGAAGTAAAATCAGATGCTGTAACATAGAGTGAAGAGACAACTCTTTCAGAGGGCCAGCATGTGACAGCAGGTTTCAACACCCTATTATGCATGTCAGGGATGCAGCTTCAGTCCCCCCCAAACAAGAGAGTGAATAATTACATCCAAATGCGATTGATTTCTGCAGCAAAATCATTCATCATTCCTCGGAGACGAGGGTGTGGAGGTGAGTTCTGGTCATCGGAAGTGAAGGAAATAAATGCAGATGATTCCACAAATGGATTTCAAAATGAGAAAATGACTACCAGCAACAAAAAAAAATCAACACCAGGACCTTGCTCTTGTGTCCACAGGAACAGCAGGTTATGTTTGGACATTCCCAAAACAGCTCTAGTTCAGAAATCGCTCTTATTCCATTAGCTGCCTCCTGTCAACAGATATGGGGCAGCAGAGTGGCACAGGTGATAGAGCCTCTGCCTCACAGCTCCAACAACCCCGCTTCAATCCTCACCCCCAGGTGCTGTCTTTGTGGTGTTTGCTCGCTCTCCCCGTGACCCCGTGGGATTCTTCCGGATGCTCCGGTTTCCTCCCACGTGCTAAAGACCTGTGTTGGCTGGTTAGTCGTCACTATAAATTGCCTCTGGTGTAGAAGGGCGGTACAAACTGGAGGATTAGGGGAGTGAATGGAAGTTTTATTTTAGCTTTGGAGATACAGTGTGAAAACAGGCACTTCCCACCGAGGGAAAATATGCAAACCCCGTACCAACAGCACCTGTAGTCAGGATTGAACCCGGGTCTCTCGCGCCATAAGGCAACAGCTCTACCACTGCGCCACCGTGCCACATTCTACTTGGACAGTGTGGGTTTCCTCCAGGTGCTCCAGCTTCTTCCTACATCACAAAGATGTGCTGGTTTGTGGGTTAATTGGCCCCATTACATTGCCCCTGGTGTGTAGGGAGTGGATGAGAAAGTGGGATGACATGGAACTAGTGTGAACGATGATCGATGGTCAACGTGGACATAGTGAGCCGTAGGGCCTGTTTCCATGTTCATAAGGGCATAAATTATAGGAGCAGAATTAGGCCATTCGGCCTACCGCCTCTACACCGCCATTCAATGATGGCTGACCTGTCTTTCCCTCTCCACCCCATTCACCTGCCCATAACCCCTGACACCCCGTACTAACGTGAGATGTTTAAAGGCCGGGGAACTTACTGGCACCAGGAACTTCTTCACCTCGTCCAGTGCGTGGCTCATTCGTGAGTAGGCCTCTCCCGCTGGGACAAAGACCTCGATCAACACGTGTAGATCATCACCCAAGTGTGCATACTTGGCCTCTCCACCTTTCCTCAGTTCTTCTTCCTGCTCAAAGAACATAAATTAAGGGAGGTTTTTAAAAGGAAAAGGAAGCACTCGTGTTTACCCCGAGAAAAGACACAAAATGCTGGATTGACTCAGTGGGACAGGAAGCATATCTGGAAAAAGGGAATGGGTGAGGCTTAGGGTCGACAACCTTCTTAAGACTGAGAGTCAGGGGGGAAAGGGAAAGGAGAGATATAGATGGTGATATAGAGAAATATAGAACAAATTAATGAAAGAAATGCAAAAAATTAGCAATGATCAACGGTCGCTGTTGGCTGTGGACACATTGCTTCAGTCATGCAGTCTAAGAACACTTCTCAGACCATCAATAGACAATAGACAATAGACAATAGGTGCAGGAGTAGACCATTCGGCCCTTCGAGCCAGCACCACCATTCAATGTGATCATGGCTGATCATCCCCAATCAGTACCCCGTTCCTGCCTTCTCCCCATATCCCCTGACTCTGCTATTTTTAAGAGCCCTATCTAGCTCTCTCTTGAAAGCATCCAGAGAACCTGCCTCCACTGCCCTCTGAAGCAGAGAATTCCCCAGACTCACCACTCTCTGTGAGAAAAAGTGTTTCCTCGTCTACGTTCTAAATGTCTTACTCCTTATTATTAAACTGTGGCCCCTAGTTCTGGACTCACCCAACATCGGGAACATGTTTCCTGCCTCTAGCGTGTCCAAACCCTTAACAATCTTATATGTTTCAATGAGATCTCCTCTCATCCTTCTAAACTCCAGAGTGTACAAGCCCAGCTGCTCCATCAGCTGTCACTTTTCTAATGTGGGCAATGTGGTGATCAACTTCAATAGTTCAATGGTTCTTTATTGTCACGTATGCATAGCACAGTGACATTATTTTGCACAATCCACAAATGCACATTCGCCATATTATGTCGCCGTTTACCAATGCAAGATCAATGATAGATTGCACGGTGATCTGTTTCAGAGGCGTTTATTGTTGGCAGGTGACAAGGGAGACTGGGTTTTTCAATGGGACCTCAGGAGTTGGTCAATGGGTCATTAAAACCTCCTTCTTTCATCTCCGCAACATCGCCAAACTCAGACCCTCTCTCACACCGCCTGCTGCTGAAAGACTCATCCATGCCTTCATCTCCTCCCGACTGGACTATTGCAACTCACTTCTCCTTGGCATCAGCTCCACCTACATCAACCGACTCCAACTGGTCCAGAACGCAGCCGCCCGACTCATCACCCACACCAAATCCTGGCATCACATCACTCCAGTCCTCAAAAAACTTCACTGGCTTCCCATCTCCCACCGGATCACCTACAAAATCCTGGTCCTCACCTACAAAGCCCTCCACCATCTGGCCCCCCCATATCTCACTGACCTCCTCTCCCCCTACCAACCCTCACGGTCCCTCAGATCCACATCAGCCAGTCTCCTCTCCATCCACAAGTCCAACCTCCGCAGTTTTGGGGACAGAGCCTTCTCCAGGGCAGCTCCCAGGCTCTGGAACTCCCTCCCCCAACCGATCCGCAATTCCGTGTCCCTCACCATCTTCCAGTCCCGCCTCAAGACCCATCTCTTCACCTCTGCCTATCCTTAGCCCCACGTCCCCCTCCCTTTTCATCTGTGCATTAATTGCCTCATACTGTGTTTTGTATTGAATTCTGTCTTTACTTTGTGTACTAGTCATGTCTCTACTATTTATTTCATTCCCCTTACATGTTTTTCCTCTACATGCTCAATTTTTGTAAGGTGTCCTTGAGACTCTTGAAAGGCGCCCATAAATAAAATTTATTATTATTATTATTATCCTTGCAGCTCTTTAATCTGAAGATAGATCCTCCAACATTTTGCACTTGCATACTGGAGCCCAGCATCATTAAGGTTGAGGGGCTCATGGAGCTCCGTTATAGACACAAAAATCTGGAGTTACTCAGCGGGCCAGGCAGCATCTCTGGAGAGAAGGAGTGGATGATGTTTGGGGTCGAGACCCTTCTTGCCGCGTTCTTCCATTAGTTTAATTAGAGTCATACAGCGTGGAAACAGGCCCTTTGGCCCAACTTGACCAACATGCCCCATCAATTCAGCAAGCATAATACAAACAGCATTCCCTAATTCACATTTTTGAAATGTCATTATCAAGGATAAAATGGAAAAGATCTAGCCAAGATCAGCATGGTACTCATGAGCAGAAGTTTGAGAAAATCAAGATACCTTTCTCTGGAGGTGTAAATGGGCTGTCCCATCCTAACTGGAATGTAATTCATTGTCACACGCACCAAGGTAAAGTGAAAAACGTTTTTGTGTTGTGTTATCCAGTCAGCGGGAAGACTGACTGATGTAACGATTTATCATGTCCATTGGTACGCCAGGTAATGCCATCTTTAACAGGGCAAACCACCCCAAAGTATTTCTCTGGAGAGCTTCCAAACATTGTACGCTGAAAGCTGAAACTATACAAACTAAAGCTAAACGTTGAAAGCTATACGAAAAGACAACAGATTAGTGCAGTTGTCCACAGTCCTCGTGGGAGGTAGATTTTAAATGGTATTCTAAGCCAATGTAGAATTCAAGACACCTGTGGAATTTGCTGATAGAATCCTTGAACTGAGGAGGCAGAAGAAGTGACCATTGATAATTAAGGTCTGATTTGGTATATCAGACGACAACCAGGGACTTTGATGTTTTTGGCTCATCACTCTTTTCACAGCTGAGTCCTATTTTCTGATTCCGAAGGGCTTTGTCACTTGCCTTGATTCCCATGTAAACAACCGTGCAAGGGGAACTCAGCCTCAGATCGTCTCAGTGAGTGAACATGGAATGTGACAGCATGGCACCACACCTGACCTTCCTCTGGGCTTTAACTGCCAGGACACATAGATACATAGAAAATAGGTGCAGGAGTAGGCCATTCGGCCCTTCGAGCCTGCACCGCCATTCAATGTAATCATGGCTGATCATCCAACTCAGTATCCCATAGACCTGCCTTCTCTCCATACCCTCTGATCCCTTTAGCCACAAGGGCCACATCTAACTCCCTCTTAAATATAGCCAATGAACTGGCCTCAACTACCCTCTGTGGCAGAGAGTTCCACAGATTCACCACTCTCTGTGTGAAAAATGTTTTTCTCATCTCCGTCTTAAAGGATTTCCCCTCTATCCTTAAGCTGTGACCCCTTGTCCTGGACTTGCCCAACATCGGGAAGAATCTTCCTGCATCTAGCCTGTCCAACCTATAAGTTTCTATAAGAATTTTGTAAGTTTCTCGAAGAATTTTGTAAGTTTCTATAAGAATTTTGTAAGTTTCTATAAGACACGTAATAGTAAACGGTGACGGAAGAGGCAACTTGGAGCAGGAAAACAATTAGTAGGGTGGCAGAGTGGCAGAAGGGTGGCTCAGCGGTAGAGTTGCTGCCTTACAGCGCCAGAGACCCGGGTTCGATCCTGACAATGGGTGCTGTCTGTACAGAGTTTGTACTTTCCACCTGTGACCGCATGGGTTTTATCCGGGTGCTCCGGTTTCTTCCCACACTCCAAAGACATACAGGTATGTAGGTTAATTGGCTTCAGTAGAAATTGTAAATTGTCCCCTATGTGTAAGATAGTGATAATGGGTCTGTCCCACTTGGGCGATGTTTCAGCGGACTGTCGGCGACTGTCACGTTCATGGCACTCGCTGAAAAACTGGGAACTGGAACGGCGACTGTCAGAGTGACACACACGCACACACACACACACACACACACACACACACACACACACACACACACACACACACACACACACACACACACACACACACACACACACACACATACACACACACACACACACATACACACACACACACACACACACATCGCGAAGGCGGGGGCCAGGGAAAGCGGGGGAGCTCAGTCTGAAATTAACACGGTGCAAAGCCAAATTGCCTTAGCGGGATGAACAGGAAGGTTAAGATGGCTAAAAGAGGGGGGGGGGGGGGGAGAGGGGGGAGCGGGTGGGGGGAGAAGGAGTGGAGACACTTAAGAAGCCAGACAACTTTTAATAAGGCAGAGATACACAGCTGTGAAGTTCGGTGGGCATTTAACATTACCGGTCGGTTATCCTTGGTTCTGACAACTCGTGCTTATGTTTTTTCCCCCCCAATGAACCAATGAAAATGCCCGGTCAGCAAAGGCGATTAACTAAAACTACCTCGACTACCCATAACTACATGGTGACCCCACTACATGGTGACCCCACTACATGGTGACCCCACTACATGGTGACCCCACTACACCTACATGGTGACCCCACTACATGGTGACCCCACTACATGGTGACCCCACTACATGGTGACCCCACTACATGGTGACCCCACTACATGGTGACCTCACTACACCTACATGGTGACCCCACTACAACTACATGGTGACCCCACTACATGGTGACCCCACTACATGGTGACCCCACTACATGGTGACCCCACTACATGGTGACCCCACTACAACTACATGGTGACCCCACTACATGGTGACCCAACTACATGGTGACCCCACTACACCTACATGGTGACCCCACTACATGGTGACCCCACTACACCTACATGGTGACCCCACTACATGGTGACCCCACTACACCTACATGGTGACCCCACTACATGGTGACCCCACTACACCTACATGGTGACCCCACTACACCTACATGGTGACCCCACTACATGGTGACCCCACTACATGGTGACCCCACTACACCTACATGGTGACCCCACTACAACTACATGGTGACCCCACTACAACTACATGGTGACCCCACTACATGGTGACCCCACTACATGGTGACCCCACTACACCTACATGGTGACCCCACTACATGGTGACCCCACTACACCTACATGGTGACCCCACTACATGGTGACCCCACTACACCTACATGGTGACCCCACTACATGGTGACCCCACTACACCTACATGGTGACCCCACTACACCTACATGGTGACCCCACTACATGGTGACCCCACTACATGGTGACCCCACTACACCTACATGGTGACCCCACTACAACTACATGGTGACCCCACTACAACTACATGGTGACCCCACTACATGGTGACCCCACTACATGGTGACCCCACTACACCTACATGGTGACCCCACTACAACTACATGGTGACCCCACTACATGGTGACCCCACTACACCTACATGGTGACCCCACTACACCTACATGGTGACCCCACTACAACTACATGGTGACCCCACTACATGGTGACCCCACTACATGGTGACCCCACTACATGGTGACCCCACTACAACTACATGGTGACCCCACTACAACTACATGGTGACCCCACTAC